>NC_084613.1:74817608-75117608 GCF_033978795.1 Nerophis ophidion
TGTACCTACTCAGTGGCCTAGCGGTTAGAGTGTCCGCCCTGAGATCGGTAGGTTGTCAGTTCAAACTCCGGCCGAGTCATACCAAAGACTAAAAAACTCGGACCCAGTAAATCCCTGCTTGACACTCAGCATCAAGGGTTGGAATTGGGGGTTAAATCACCAAAATTATTCCCGGGCGTGGCCACAGCTGCTGCCTAATGCTCCCCTCACCTCCCAGGGGGTGATCAAGGGGATGGGTCAAATGCAGAGGACAAATTTCACCACACCTAGTGTGTGTGTGACAATCATTGGTACTTTAACTTTAACTAACATAATCGATACAGGTAATTAACAATACCAACTTTCGATACTTTTATGTGTGTTCATGTGGAGAAAAAAAGATTAATTTCTTTTGTGAGCCATGAGAATAAAATGCAGTACAGACATATTTAGCAACCCCCTGGCGTCCTTAATTCCTAGTTTACATGTATTTATTTAACCTTCAAAGTAAGACAATTGAAATTATGGCCTTGCTAACATCCAGTATTAACATGTTAGAGATGTTGAAGTGTGACGATAATCTCTCATCGGTTTTCATTTACCAACAACAAAAATTTACGCTGCAGAACGATCCCAACAGTTCACAAATGTTTTTTTTCAACAAGTGAGGGTTAATATGCTGGAACATAAATGCTTATGGTTTGAATTTATTTGGAACATGCGTACAATTACAACATGACACATCACGATTTTCAGTTTCTCTTTTCAACATGTTCAAAAAGGAGTAGGAAGAAGCAGAGCTCATTGAACCGTAATCATTTTTCCATTACATAGCAATTGTTAACACTTTTGTTCACTTTCTATTCTCAATTTATTCACAATATATGACATACATAAAAATATTACCAAAATAAGTAAATACATAATAGTAAAGTATGGTATAAAGTTATTTATCTCATTTTGAGAATGCGGGTTCCCAGGACCACCAAGGAAGGACATGACTTCGAACAGTTTGACTTTGTTTATTTTTCAATAAACATCTCAGTCCAGGTCGCCTTTCCGCTTCTCTTTTCCGCTCGCTCGTCGTCGGTCTTCGGCTCTCCTCCTCTCTTGCTTTGCGTCAGCTGCACTCCTGCTTCTTCCAGTCTCTCCGCCTCTCTCTCCGACGTTCACGGTTGCCGCCCTTTTAACCAGTGCGAGAGGATTGCATGATTATCTCCAGGTGCGTGATCTATGCACCTGATCTTGATTGAGGCTTCGCTCCCGGTACGCCCTACCTCGACGCTCACTCGCCGTTGCCGCCTCCTCGCCGCCATCTTGGGCCGGTCTGTCGGACCGTCGGCTCCACCTCTCCACAGTCAGATGAATAAGATTATCAATAAATTCAAAATGTTTATCATGGTTCTTCTTTTTACTTTATAAACACTTTGAGTTTGAACAATTTCTTAAATTGGATCATTTTAGTACATTGTTTGATTTCTTTACTTTATCCATTTCATAATTTGATTCCACATACTGATATACTGAAGGTCTTAAGTGTTGTACGTGCGTACAAGGGTTTTAAATTACATCTGAGGTTATATTTCTCGTCTTGTGTTGAGAAGAATTGTTGTATGTTTTTGGGTATCAGGTTATAGTTTTGTGCATAATTTTAACTGTTTGCAAATTCACTATAGGGCAGGGGTGTAAAACTCAAATACAGAGTGGGCCAAAATTCTAAACTGAACAAATCCACGGGCCAAAGTTGAACAACTTAACCTTTTAATAGGGACCCAAACAAGTTTTGCATTGAATATTGAACAAGCAAGGCTTATATAACTTTATAGTGACATGCAAAATCGAGTTTTCTTGGTAGCGGGGGTGTATAATGTAGCGTCCCGGAAGAGTTAGTGCTGCAAGGGGTTCTGGGTATTTGTTCTGTTGTGTTTATGTTGTGTTACGGTGCGGATGTTCTCCCGAAATATGTTTATCATTCTTGTTTGGTGTGGGTTCACAGTGTGGTGTAACAGTGTTAAAGTTGTTTATACGGCCATCCTCACTGTAACTTGTATGGCTGTTGACCAAGTATGCATTACATTCACTTGTATGTGTGTAGAAGCCGCATATATTACGTAACTGGGCCGGCACGCTGTTTGTATGGAGGAAAAGCGGACGTGATGACAGGTTGTAGAGGATGCTAAAAGCAGTACCTTTAAGGCACGCCCCCAATATTGTTGTTTGGGTGGAAATTCGGGAGAATGGTTGCCCTGGGAGATTTTCGGGGGGGGGCACAGAAATTCGTGATTCTCCTGGAAAGATTGGGAGGGTTGGCAAGTATGAGAAATACCGTTGAATGCGGTGTTACAGCAGCACCAAATGAAATTACCCGGCGGGCCAAATTTGGCCCCCGGGCCAGAGTTTGACACCCATGCTATAGGGGTTAAAATTGGTAAATGTAAATATTACATGCATTTTGCGCATTTTTACCACATGTTTACAATTGTATCGTTCCTACTTCATTGTGGGGAGCACACACTGGACTATAACTCAATCACTCCTGGTAGGTTTTTGAAGACAACGGCCATTACCGGTGGTAGGGTCAAGGACTTTGGGATTAGCGTCTGATTCGTTCCGGGCTGTTATGATTTAAACACTTTGAACAAGCAGGAACATTAGCGGCCGCGGATACCAGGCTTCTTCGGAAACTCGATCCTCCGCAAGCTGAAAGCCTCGTTCTCACCTGTTAGTCGCACACCCACACCCGTCTCCGGGGTCACTGAGTGGTTGCCACCCAGGATGGAATGTGCAGCAATGGGCAGGATGGTGTTAGTGTATGATTCATTCCCTGGTAATTACAGGGTGTCCTCTCATTTTTAGCAGCTGACTGGTCTAACAGGTGCTGAGGATATGTAGGGACATGTTTTGTTTGTTTTGAGAAACTGAAGGATTCATACAGTCAGGGAGCCATCTTGTGTTGAAATATCCAGCCAGCAAACATGGTCGTTTTAAAAAAAACAACCCAAAAAAACTAAATTTTTATCGATGAACAGAAAATCATCCAATTGTGTCAAATCATTTGTTGCCTGTGATATTTAGATTTTCAAATATACATCACCCGGCGGCGCAGTTTTTAAAAACCAAACTGGGTGTTTGACTGACACAGCTCAATGCGCACTGCACAACACCCGCTGTAACTTGAGCATGCCTAGCCCGATCACAACAAAATTTTGTACAAACGTTAAAAAGACTGGAAAGCACATATGTGTAAAATTTGAAAGGGATTGGTTGAAAAACATGTCGGCTATCAATAAGAAATGCCTTTGTTTGGTTTTTAAATCCCCAAATTTGACCCTACATGCAAGAATGACTTGAACTTGTTCCACATTAGTTGTATGTATTTTGTCACGGCGCATGTGCAACCCCGCATGTCATCTCCTGGCAACTCCGCGAGAAGCGCGTCGGGACACGCCCCTGCTTGCATCGCGGCCATGCACCTGCAAGGCTGCAGGCAATCTTCAATCAGAGAACCTGCTGAGCCGAAAATCCAGTGCCGGAACGTAGTTCACTCACAAGGACTTTGCGATTAGCGTCTGATTTGTTCTGGGCTGTTATGATTTAAACACTTTGAACAACATCACATACACGTTTAAAAATTGTATGTGATGTTACGACACTGAAGGATCCCCAGGACCAGCTGGTCTCCTTCTGTCCTCACGTCCTTCTTCAGAGCGATCTTGATCTCTCGCATCACCTGAGACTTACCATCAGAATCAATCATAGATGATTTCATCCCACCCGTACCATTAGGAATCTTCCCAAGTCGCGGCACCTGTCCTCCCTCCCGCGTACTTGCTCTCTGTCATGATCCGTGTCATGTTTTGTTTAATTATTTTCTGTTAGTTTTGGACACCTTTAGTTCCTGTTTTGTGACAGCTCTGAGTTTGGTTTGGTTGCCATGGCTGCTTATTGTTTTCACCTGCCTCTGGTGTTCGGGACGCTCACCTGTTTCTTATCAGAGGCATTATTTAAGCCTGCCTTTGCCGATCAGTCGGCCTGCCGTCATTATTTGCTGCATGCAACCTGACTATGGAAATTGTTCATTTCATGCCAAAGTTTCGTGACTATTACTTGTCTCAAGTCCATGCTAAAGTTTAGCTTCTATGTTTCCTGCGCTAAGTTTTTGCCTTAGCTTCCTCGTGCGATCAGCACACATCCTTTTTTGCTTGTCTTGTGTTTTGCATGATTCATGGACAATAAATCATTCCTACCTTCAGGCTTTCGTCCGAAGTTGTCCGTTCTGCATTCCTGGGAAAAAGACCCCGCATAAAGATGCAACCCCGCCATGACACTCTCTCTGTGCCTTCCTTGTTCCCGTGTCTTATGTCTTTTGTGTTCCCTGCAGTGCTTCCCCTGTTGCCCATGATCGAGTTGTGTGCCTTGACTTCCCTCTGGATTCCGGACCGCTTCCCTCGATCCTCGATCCCTGCTTGGACACGGACCTCGTTGCTTCTCTCTAGCTCCCGACCACTTGCCTGCCCACGGACTACCTTCTCGCCTTGCCCCTTTGGGCTGACGAAGGATTCATCCAACACACACATACAACAAACTCTGGTAACATTTACATTGTTAATTTTACACATCGTCTTGGACCTTTTACTTAGAGTAGCATACACATTCTTGGTGTCAATAAACCGATTGTATAGACTTTTTTTTAAAATAAAATCTGCATAATTTCTTCAGATATACAGAATGGTTTGTTCCAAAAAAAAATTCACATTGTATTGCTATAAAATTTTGACTTTTTCTCTCTTGAACTAGCTTTGTGATAATGTTTTTTTTAATCTGATGGTTTGGTTGAAAAAAACTAATCATCCAGAACTAAATTGTCCATTAACCATTAACTTTTAGTCTACAGATGACAAAATATCGCTGATATGCGTATTTTGTGTACTTTAGCATGGATTTCTATGCATTTTGAGCACAAGCCACGGGGTGCGCCACAAATGTGAAGAAATGTTAGCGTTAATTCATTTAAAGGTGATTTACACCCAATTAACAAATGCGTGTAAATGAGTGTGTTGCGCTCACATATTCCTATGTGCATATCTAATGTGTGAATACTAGAATTAATTTACATTCAACCTCGGGGCTGTGCTGGGAAACAATTTCCCACAGAGGAGGGAAAAGTGGGGGGAAAAACACTTTGACTTCAACAAATAAGAACATGTTCGCTATTATCGACTTTTAGCCTTTTTTAACTGCTCTCCTAAGGTTAATATAATTGTCTATCCATGCATATTAGTGGCTGCCGGTTGTTTCCTAATGCTCTTTGATATGTTAATGTGCGTCATCTGCATACTTTGCTCAATTACAGGTCGGGTTCCTTCTTATAGAGCCATTTGAAACATCAATATAAGCATTTTATACTCACAAAACTTAAGTCAACTTGTTTTGGTGCTGCTTTTGTTAGAGAATGTTTTGTCTATGGGGAAATACACTAGTCGTGTAGGAGTATACTGATCCAGGAACTGTAGGATGCATGGACAAAACAATAGCTGGTGTATGACTAGAATTAAATATCAATATACCTCATTAATCCTTTATTCTTACTAGTTTGGGCCTTTTTGACTGGAATGGTCACTTTATCTGAGAATGGAGTATATCAGTCATTGCTTTTTGCATCGTCCGATTTAAAAGGAAAATGGATTATGTGTAATTCTATCGAATAATCATTTATGCTTTCTTCTAATAACCCATGATGGCTTTTAACCAAATAAAAAGAACCTGTGAATTCTCCATTATTAGTCAAAATACAGTCAGTGCTCAAATGACTGATTTTATTCAAGTAACTACAACGTAGTCACCTAAAAACACATACAAACATCGCCATTAACAGCTGCGGCTGTAGGCAACCTCCAATTTATTTTTCTTCGTTATTTCGATATAAAAGCTGGTAATGAAGTGTTTTAAACGCATATGAAGTCATTATGAGTGTGTAAGTATATGTGTGCCTGTGTAGAGCATAATACTACCACCACCATGCTTGGCGGTAGGTTTGGTGTTCCTGGGATTAAAAGCCTCATCTTTTCTCCTCCAAACATATTGCTGGGTATTGTGGCCAAACAGCTCAATTTTTGTTTCATCTGACTTTACATGGACAAAGGTACCACTTTCTGGAGGAAAGGTTTGTGGTATATAGTTTTTTTTTTTTTTTATATTTTTAAATATATATACATATATATATATATATATATATATATATATATATATATATATATATATATATATATATATATATATATTTTAAAATATAAAAAAAAAAATATATATATATATATATATATATATATATATATATATGTGTATATATATATATATATGTGTATATATATGTATATGTAAATACATATATATATGTATATGTAAATACATATATATATATATATATATATATATATATATGTAAATATATATATATATATATATATATATATATATATATATATATATATATATATATATATATATATATTAGGGCTACGGATCTTTGGGTGTCCCGCGATTCGATTCAATATCGATTCTTGGGGTCACAATTGGATAATATATCGATTTTTTCGATTTGATTCGATTCGATTCTCGATTCAAAAACGATATTTTTATGATTAAAAACTATTCTGTATACATTCAATACATAGGATTTTAGCAGGATCTACCCCAGTCTGCTGACATGTTAGCAGAGTAGTAAATTTAAAAAAAAAAAAAGCTTTTATAATTGTAAAGGACAATGTTTTATCAACTGATTGCAATAATGTAAATTTGTTTTAACTATTAAACGAAACAAAAATATAACTTATTTTATATTTGTAAAAACATTGGACACAGTGTGTTGTCAAGCTTATGAGATGCGATGCAAGTGTAAGCCACTGTGACACTATTGTTCTTTTTTTTATTTTTATAAATGTCTAATGATAATGTCAATGAGGGGACTTTTAATCACTGCTATGCTGAAATTATAACTTATATTGATACTGTTGTTGATATTATTCATTTTAATAAAAAAAAAAAAAGATTTTTAAAACATGAGAATCGATTCTGAATCGCACAACGTATTCGAATTGATTTTTTCCCACACCCCTAATATATATATATATATATATATATATATATATATTAATTTTGATTTTGGTATGAATGTAGGAAAAATTCTGAGCTTTTATAAGGTGAAAAGGGTGACAAATGAGATCTGTTTATTTGTCGGGAATCCCCTTTTGCTGGCATTCTGTAGCATATATGACAACATTCAAAAAATGTTTTTGCTCACATTCAACTCATTATGGATTATGAATTATTTATAATCTTTATTAATTGTCCTATATTTTGAGTTCTTGTAGAAAAAGATGAATTGGTAAATTAAGTTCTTTTTTAGGCGCAGTCTAGGCGTTGAGGGGTTCCGGTTTGGTAACCGCAGGATTAGGTCTCTGCTTTTTGCAGACGATGTGGTCCTGATGGCTTCATCTGACCGGGATCTTCAGCTCTCACTGGATCGGTTCGCAGCCGAGTGTGAAGCGACCGGAATGAGAATCAGCACCTCCAAGTCCGAGTCCATGGTTCTCGCCCGGAAAAGGGTGGAATGCCATCTCCGGGTTGGGGAGGAGACCCTGCCCCAAGTGGAGGAGTTCAAATACCTAAGAGTCTTGTTCACAAGTGAGGGAAGAGTGGATCGTGAGATCGACAGGCGGATCGGTGCGGCGTCTTCAGTAATGCGGACGTTGTACCGATCCGTTGTGGTGAAGAAGGAGCTGAGCCGGAAGGCAAAGCTCTCAATTTACCGGTCGATCTACGTTCCCATCCTCACCTATGGTCATGAGCTTTGGGTCATGACCGAAAGGATAAGATCACGGGTACAAGCGGCCGAAATGAGTTTCCTCCGCCGTGTGGCGGGGCTCTCCCTTAGAGATAGGGTGAGAAGCTCTGCCATCCAGGAGGAACTCAAAGTAAAGCCGCTGCTCCTCCACATCGAGAGGAGCCAGATAAGGTGGTTCGGGCATCTGGTCAGGATGCCACCCGAACGCCTCACTAGGGAGGTGTTTAGGGCACGTCCAACCGGTAGGAGGCCACGGGGAAGACCCAGGACACGTTGGGAAGACTATGTCTCCCGGCTGGCCTGGGAACGCCTCGGGATCCCCCGGGAAGAGCTAGACGAAGTGGCTGGGGAGAGGGAAGTCTGGGTTTCCCCTGCTTAGGCTGTTGCCCCCGCGACCCGACCTCGGATAAGCGGAAGATGATGGATGGATGGATGGATGGAAGTTCTTTTTTTAACTGTTGTATGTTTAATGTGCAATATTACTTTAAAATGTCCCTTCTTTGTTTGCATCAATTTATTTTTTGCGTAATTATGTAATGCAGGCCAAGTATAGCGCCATACAGTCTATAATTTCCATTCGTGCAGTTCAAACTTCCCATTCTAAAGTTTAGAAGTGATTTACTGAGGTGAACGGTCTTGGTCATATAACAACACATGTCCACATTACTGCCTGAACATTTCATTGATTCTCATCCAAAAAAATTACATTGATTTCTCTACCCCCCTCATATGAGATGGCCTATGGAGTCCATAAAACAGATAAAGAGGTCATAACCGTTTTACTAGCCTGTACTCTCCCTCACAAAGATTTAGGAGGCCGTGAAACTCTCGATGGTGAACAATAAGGCCCGTTGAATACCCTGCAAAAAGTAAAAAAAATAAAAAAATGAAGTAGCAACGTGCAATAAAATAACTCTCCGCCGATCATGACCTCCGAATATGGTTGTGTTGAAATGCAAGTTTTATTTCGTTTAAAAACAAAATGAATTTTGACTCACCAGGAGGGCTAAAACCCAAGTTGATTGCAAATTCAATTAAGAGCATTCCTCTGCTCATTTTAAAGGTCAGCTGACATTTGATATAGCTGAAGCTCGAAGATTTCCCATTGGATAAGGATACAAAATGTCAAGTTTGGGCTTCAGAAATGTTAGTTTGTTCCACTGTACTCTTTTTTTTTGGAGTGGATGGGGGGAGTTTTCACTCTAGAATGTGTACTAATGAAGGCAAATGTTGCATGAAGACTTTATTCAGTACTTCTGTCATATTGATGTTCTTTGCTCATGTTTTTGCAGTAGAAATAATCCTAACCGTACATCGGGAATTCCACTTATGAACAGGACAAAACAATTTACTGCAGTTCTTGGTGTTTTAGTAATAATGTATAATACCAATAGAGTTGTCTTTAATCATAAAAAAAAATGTGCAATTCATTCTGGTTGCCTATCCTCCATTACCTTAACCTAATGTTAAAGTACCAATGATTGTCTCACACACACTAGGTGTGGCGAAATTTTTCTGTGCATTCGAGCCATCACCCCTGATCACCCCGTGGGAGGTGAGGGGAGCAGTGAGCAGCAGTGGTGGCCACGCCCGGGAATCATTTTGATGATTTAACCCCCAATTCCAACCCTTGATGCTGAGTGCCAAGCAGGGAGGTAATGGGTCCCATTTTTATAGTCTTTGGTATGACTCGGCCGGGGTTTTGAACTCACAACCTACCGATCTCAGGGTGGACACTCTGACCACGAGGCCAGGTTGAACAAATAAATGACGTACAGCCGAGTAAAACATGTAAAAAATGTTTCTGTGTTCCTGGTGGATCTACACCTAACATCTGCTGTAATGATACCAAGTATACGATTATAAGAGTCTAGTCCAGGGGTCGGGAACCTTTTTGGCTGAGAGAGCCAAGAAAGCCAAATACTTTAAAATGTATTTCCGTGAGAGCCATATAATATTTTTTTTAACACTGAACACAATGCATTTTAAGTAAGACCAACATTTCTAGAGTATAATAGGTCTCCTATCTTTTGGAATAGCATTGTTATTCTGAAGCTAACTGTGGAGGGGGCGTGGCCTGCGGGCCTGCAGCGAAGCAGGGTGTGCCAGGATCGGCCTCGAAATCAGCGACAGGTGCGTAGATGGCCCATCTGGCCCTTGTTATCTAATCGCCTGTCACTCTTTTATAAGAAGCAGCCAGGAGGAGAGACAGGATTGGAACTGGAGCCAGAGTGCAAGGGAGAACGAAAGAGAAAAAGACAATTGCTGGAAAGCAACTGAGATACTTATTGAAAAATAAAACAATTTTGTAACCCTGAAACAGGCTCTCATGTCGGTGCTTGGTGGTCTGAAGAACCCCCAGGAGGGCAATTCCCACACTAACCAAAAATAAATAAATAACTTCTTACCATTAACGCAACTTCTTGAACAGGTGCGGTAGAAAACGGATGGATGGATTACAAATGCATGAGAATGTTTAATATTTTGAACGTTATTTTTAACACTGTGATTACAAGTGGAATTATTCATTACTTATCGTGTTAAGCAATGTCAGCTCAGATTTATTCGAGAGCCAGATGTAGTCATCAAAAGAGCCACATCTGGCTCTAGAGCCATAGGTTCCCTACCCCTGGTCTAGTCCATAGTGAATCTAACATAGTAGTGAGAGTCCAGTCCATAGTGATTGGGGGCGTGTTTAAGAGGGGAGGAGTAAATTTACAGCTAGAATTCACCAAGTCAAGTATTTCATATATATATATATATATATATCCTGAAAATATACAAACAAAACTGTGTTTGGATAATTGATACTTCAAATTTGCATGAATAACTCTTAAGGAATATAACATAACTTGGCTTCTGAGACCTTCAAAATGTAATGAATAAAATGCTAAAAATGTTAAAAAAACAAGCAGTTATTTAAAAAATTAAATATGGTCATTTTAAAAGAATTATCATGATCATTTCAAATGTATTATTTCAAATTGTTTATTTTTAATGTATAATTCTATGGCTGGATGTAATAAGGAGTCAGAAAAAATACAAATAAAAATACAATTAATTTTGATGTTTTTAGCAAAATATAGTAAAAATGTATTTAGTTGTTTTTTTTTAATTAATAAATATAGTTATTTTTAGGTAAGATAAACATAATAATACAAAGTATCTCTAGTCTGGATGATTTACTTCTTGTCACCCTGTTGTCCTCCTGTCTCTTCCCCAAGGATGGCTCCATGAGCTGGGCAAACGCCTGGAGATGCCGTACGTCAGTGGTCCCCAACCTTTTTGTAGCTGCGTACTCATACTTGCCAAGCCTCCCGGATTTTTCGGGGGATTCCCGAAATTCAGCGCCTCTCCCGAAATCCTCCCGGGACAAATTTTTTCCCGAAAATCTCCCAAAATTCAAGCGGAGCTGGAGTCCATGCCCCCTCCAGCTCCATGCAGACAGACCTGAGTCAATGTTGTGACCCTCTTAAACAGGAAAATACTGCCATCTACTGTACATAGAATAGAATGTAAATATATTCTACATTTAAGTGCGGTCAAGGAACATGCATTGGAGAGTCTGTTCTGAAGCACACAATAAAGAGACATAACTTCATCACGTTGACAGATTATTGACTCCAACCCAATATATTACACCGTCGACGAGCAAAATGAAGAAATACGCTTGCAAGTTCCAGAACGATTGGAAACAAAAATTTCAGTTTATCCAGGAGAGTTCGAAGGGGAAGGGGTATGTTGCCTGTAAATTTTGTAGAACAGACTTCTCCATTGAACGGATATTCAGCCATGAACGGTCAGCGAAGCACAAAGCGTCCGCAGCGCAGCATCGTTCACAACCCAGTATTATGGCCCACCTCGCAAAATGGAGACCCGATGGTGTATCTTATGCTGAGACAAAGATGGCTATGCTGATAGCTGGAAAGCAACATGCCGTTCTCATTTGCGGATGTCTACAACAAATCCGTGAAGGATATATTCCTGGATTCGGAGATCGCTCGCCTATACGCAAATGGCAGAACAAAGGTTACTCAAATAGTGAAAGGTAAGTGTTGTTGTTATTTTTTAGTAACCAGCAAGCACAGTACAGTTAGTAGAACAACTGTGTTTTTATTACTGTGTATTTGATAGGTGCCGTCGGAAATTCAAATATTTATTATTTATATATATAATAAAATAAATATATATAGCTACAAGTCACTGAAAGTCAAGTGTTTCATACACACTTATATACGCCTCCTTGTTTTGTTTTTCACCCCTCCTTAACCCTGAACGTACATTGAAAACACACGCAACCCTACCTCAAAATGCCGGACATTTGAGGCCTTTAAGAAACTCCGCCCGGACAGCCCTGCAAATAAGGACATGTCCAGGGAAAAGAGGACGTACGGTCAGTCTAGTAATTTTGCTCATCTGTACCTGACTTGTAGTAGAAGTTCATTCCATTTTGTATTTTCGGCGTGTTTGAGAATGGCTTTTAAAGGCCTACTGAAATGAGATTTTCTTATTTAAACGGGGCTAGCAGGTTCATTCTCCGTGTCATACTTGATCATTTCGCGATATTGCCAAATTTTTGCTGAAAGGATTTAGTAGAGAACATCGACGATAAAGTTCGCAACTTTTGGTGCTGATAAAAAATAATCGCCTTTACCGGAAGTCACAGACGATGACGTCACAAGGGTGAGGGCTCCTCACCTCCTCACATTGTTTATAATGGGAGCCTCGAGCAGCAAGAGCTATTTGGACCGAGAAAACGACAATTTCCCCATTAATTTGTGCAAGGATGAAAGATTCGTGGATGATGATATTGATAGCGAAGGACTAGAAAAAATATCCATCCATCCATTTCCTACCGCTAATTCCCTTTTTGGGGTCACGGGGGGCGCTGGCGCCTATCTCAGCTACAATCGTGCGGAAGGCGGGGTACACCTTGGACATAAATAAATACATAAAAAAGTTTTTAAAAAAGGCGATTGCATTGGGACGGATTCAGATGTTCTTAGACACATTTACTAGGATAATTCTAGGAAAACCCTTATCTTTCTATTGTGTTGCTAGTGTTTTAGTGAGATTAATTAGTACCTGATAGTCGGAGAAGTGTGTGTCCACGGGTGTCTTGAGGCCAGTCTCTGAGGGAAGTCGACGGCAGCTGCATGGACGGCGCAAGCTCAGTTGATCTCCCGTTAGAGGCGATTTTTTACCACAATTTTCTCACCGAAACCTGCAGGTTGACAAGTGGTCGGGAACCATGTTCGCTTGACTGCTCTGATCCACAGTAAAGCCTCACCTTCGGGAATTTTAAACAAGGAATCACCGTGTGTTTGTGTGGCTAAAGGCTAAAGCTTTCCACCTCCAACTTTCTACTTTGACTTCTCCATTATTAATTGAACAAATTGCAAACGATTCAGCAACACAGTTGTCCAGTATACGGTTTAATTGCACGATGAAAAGAAATAACTTTTAGCTGCGCTCATATGTCCCCTGCAACCCGACGTTTTCAACAAGAAACCCCGCGGGAAATTTAAGATTGCAATTTAGTAAACTAAAAAGGCCGTATTGGCATGTGTTGCAATGTTAATATTTCATCATTGATATATATATCAGACTGCGTGGTCGGTAGTAGTGGGTTTCAGTAGGCCTTTAAATACGCCATGCAGACCCTGTCAATAGTATCGACGTTGTCCTCGAGCCCGGCCCGCTGTCACCGCGACGCAGTGACGCAAAGGCCCGACCCAATCTCGCACGGCGGCGTCGTCTTCGCCCGCCGTCCAGCCAATGCAGCTGAGCATTGATAAAGTGTCACAGACTTCAGTGCTTTGATTAGCCCTTCGACTAATGCCATGCTAAGCAGAAACATTACTCTGCCCCCGCTAGCCATGCCGCTAAGAGGGAGGGGCGGTGGTTCTGAGGGGGAAAGGGAGAAAATATACTCTGCAGGGAAATTAACCAATGCGGATGAAATGGCGTGCCGCGGAACTTCTTGGATAAATTAACAACGCAATTACATTACATGACACGGCACAAGATGGATGAGGAAAACTTGGCCGGCGTGATGTTCTGTTTTCCAAATTGCAATTTATTTGAGGGCTCTAATGGAAGCTGTATTAAAACATCTCAGGCTGCGGTCAGATTTCATTGTGTGTCACCTCCAGGTGATTGATGACCCTCTCTTCCACACCCCTTGACCCCCTCCGCCGTCTACCCTTCCCCACATAACACACACACACACACTCACACACACACACACACACACACTCTGTTCTCCTCCAGGCTGCACTCACAACACATTTAGAGAAAACTCTAAACATTAGGGGTCCAAACATATTACACTGATTTGCTCATTTCCCGGCTTGCAAACACATGATCCGTTTGCCGCTAATTTTGCAGCAGGTGTGGTTGCTCTTTCTTACGTTCCATTCTAAAAAGGACAAACCGGACTCGCGCCGTGCTAGGGGAGATTACGCGCCAGAGAAAAACTCAAAGTTGGCAGGGATCAAGCCGCTGTTTTAAGACGTAGAGAGAAGCCTGCCTTTGCCTAAGCATCCGGCGGCTCTTGAGCAACATGCGGCTCTTTAGCAATACTCTTGTGCAGGGGTCTCAAACTCAATTTACCTGGGGGCCACTGGATGCAGAAACTGGGTGAGGCTGGGCGGCCAGAAAATATTTCTTAAAAAAATCTAACATGCACTTTTTTAATGAATTCCCCTTCTTTGAATGGTTTTCCCGCCCTAGCAACATACTTGTCAACTCTCGCGACCTGGAGCGTTAGGGCTCCATGGGATTCTGGGTATTTTTTCTGTTGTGTTACGGTGCAGATGTTCTCCCAAAATGTGTTTGTCATTCTTGTTTGGTGTGGGTTCACAGTGTGGCAGATATTTGTAACAGTGTTAAACTTGTTTATATGGCCATCCTCAGTGTGACCTGTATGGCTGTTGCTCAACTATGTCTTGCAGTCGCTTACTGCGTCTACAGAAGCCAAATACAACATGCGGCTGGGCTAACGCGCTGCTTGTACGGATTATAGTGGACGCTAAAAGCAGTGCCCCTTTAATTTTAGTTGTTAGGGTGAATTTCAGGAGAATGATTAAGGGCACTGAAAATTGGGAGACTCCCGGAAAAGTCGAGGCTATACAAGTATGACGGTGTAAAGCGCCATTCAAATGAATTTCGCAGGCCGCACCAACATTAAATATTCTTATTAAGGTGCGGGCCGCAAAATAACGTCTCGCAGGCCGCAATTGGCCCGCGGGCCGCATGTTTGAGACCCCTGCCCTAGTGGCTCCCTGGAGCATTTTCTAAAAAAGGATTGAAAATTTAAAAAGATGGGGGAAAAATATTTTTTGTTTTAGCATGTTTTTTTGTTTGAGGACAAACATGAGACAAAACTTCCCAATTGTTAGAAAGCCCACTGTTTAATATTTTTGTGTGTATACTTCAGTGATGAGAGTATTTGGTGAACATCATTTTGTCCTACTAATTTTGGCGGTTTTTGAACTCACCATAGTGTGGACTGTGACGCAACAGGTTTTTTTGCATGTAAAATCTTCAGCTCTTTCTTTGTCTCATTTTGTCCACCAAACTTTTTATGCTGCGCGTGAATGCACAAAAGTGCGCTATGTCGATGTTGTTGACTAGTTGGAGTGCTAATCAGGCATATTTGCTCAGTCCATGACTGCAAGCTAATCAATGCTAACATGTTGTTTAGGCTAGCTGTATGTACATATTGCATAATCATGCCTAATTTGTAGCTATATGTGAGCTCATTTAATATCCTTTACTTGTATCCTCTTTGTATATAATTTAGTGTTGCATGTCTCATGACACATTATCTGCATGTAATATTGGCTGCATTTTAGATAGTTGTTTGTGTGCTATTTTGTTTCAGACCGCAGCAAACATTACCCAGCTTGCCATCCATCCATCCATCTTCTTCCGTTTATCCGAGGTCGGGTCGCGGGGGCAACAGCCTAAGCAGGGAAACCCAGACTTTCCTCTCCCCAGCCACTTCGTCTAGCTTTTCCCGGGGGATCCCGAGGCGTTCCCAGGCCAGCCGGGAGACATAGTCTTCCCAACGTGTCCTGGGTGTTCGCCGTGGCCTCCTACCGGTTGGACGTGGCCTAAACACCTCCCTAGGGAGGCGTTCGGGTGGCATCCTGACCAGATGCCCGAACCACCTCATCTGGCTCCTCTCGATGTGGAGGAGCAGCGGCTTTACTTTGAGCTCCTCCCGGATGGCAGAGCTTCTCACCCTATCTCTAAGGGAGAGCCCCGCCACCCGGCGGAGGAAACTCATTTCGGCCGCTTGTACCCGTGATCTTATCCTTTCGGTCATGACCCAAAGCTCATGACCATAGGTGAGGATGGGAACGTAGATCGACCGGTAAATTGAGAGCTTTGCCTTCCGGCTCAGCTCCTTCTTCACCACAACGGATCAGTACAACGTCCGCATTACTGAAGACGCCGCACCGATCCGCCTGTCAATCTCACGATCCACTCTTCCCCCACTCGTGAACAAGACTCCTAGGTACTTGAACTCCTCCACTTGGGGCAGGGTCTCCTCAGCTTGCAAAGATTGTAATAAATCCATTAAAGCCGTTTCCTTTACTCTGACAGACACATCTATACCTTTTGGCCATTCTAAGCCAGTCATTTCCAGGAGTTATCACACCCTCTGAGAAGTTTTGGTAATGTTTTCCAATGTTGTAAAAATGCATAAAATAAATAGTACATTTCAACATTTTGTGACGTCTCGGTGGCATTGTGGTGACGAGTTGTTCTCTTGTGGGTCCAGCGGAAGATGGAACACAGCGTGAGGGTAGGGATAAGAATTTATTTATATAATAAAACCAACTAAGAACAAAAACACTTGCACAAAGGGACTAACCAAAAACCAACGGAACTAGCTTGGGAGCTAGAAAGAACAAAGGGCGCTAGCGTGGAAGCTAGGTACATAAACAAACAAAATAGCATATAAGCTAACAAGTATACAAAAATAGATTTACCACAATGTTGGAAGAGTGGCGTCAGCTGTTGCGTGTAGCAAGCAAGAGTCCAAGACTGAATGTCAAACAGAGGCGGGCATATATAGGGAGATAAATAATCAAGGACAGGTGCGCGTGATCAAAGCAGAGACAGGTGACACTAAATGGGTAACTATGAAAACGGAAACAAAACCAGGAAGTGCCACAAAGAACTGAGGAAGACAAATACTAGACAGAATGTGATAAACAGAACCAAAACCAGAATATGCCATGATCCAAGACGTGGATCATGACACATTTCTTTCAACAAAGATTTGCGAAGCCTGCGACACAGTAATTTTGATTGTAGGCTTTTATAGCTAATATAGACACTTACATCATGTGTTGCCTTCATTATAAGACTTATATATGGCTTTTCATTTTATTGTGCTCCAGACAGATTTGTTTTTTTTGTACTTTTGGTCCAATATGGCTCTTTCAACGTTTTGGGTTGTCGACCCCGAGCCTAAGCAGTTCTCCGTGAAGTAGTGGATGTCCATTGGGAAAGAGGTTTGGAGCTTCATAATCGACCGTTTGAGTGCCTCTTGATCCCGCCATTATATCTTGATTAACAAAGTAGAACAATGTAACGTAAAAGGTGTGGTTTTGAAGTGGACGAAAGAGTACTTAACCCTCCATTTACGAAGTTGAAACAACATATATCATCATGCTTTGATATAGTTTGTGGCGTACCCCAGGGATCAATGCTGCGACCCGAAGAGTTTGGTCTATTCCTCACAATAGGCGACCAAATTACTCGGGATGCACAATAGGTTTTGTTTCAAGACAATACTGATAACTTCCCAACACCAACATCTATGTTACCCTTCTACACCAGAGAGGTTTTGTTGGCAAAAACAGTCTTTTAATCACAGAAAAGCGATAATAACAAATTCTGGGCTTAACCAGCTTTTGTATCTTATGTTGTACTTTTATTTTGTATGATGTTTGGTAATGTATGGATTACTTCTATTTTTGTTTTGTATGCTCTTATATGGACCCCAGACTAATGGGGATCCATTCGATAAACAATAGCAAAACATGATAATCCAAGCGGATAGCACCAAGATCTTTAGGCTAGCAACAGACGCTAGGAAAGGTGGAGGAACAAAAAAACGACGTCACAGCCAGTGGCAGGAAAAAGTACCAAAACAAACAGACGAAATTACAAAAAGTGGTCTTCAAAGGACGACAAGAGGACTGAGCAAAAGGACAAAAGAACAAACAAAAGGGCTAAGCAGCATAAACGCGGAGGAGACGTAAGGAGTATAGTTGGTGGAACATGCTGGAAAGATCCCACGCCACCAGCTGACCAGTATATCTAGGGTGAGGGTAATTGCCAACAGCTGTGCTTAGTCACTCCCGCCTTCCCTCGGGAACTATGGCAACTAAAAAAAAAAAACAGTAAAGAAAATGGGAGAGACTTTGGCCCGAAGTAGGCACAAAAGACAGACATGTAGAAATCTATATTTTTTTATATTTAGATTTAACCTAGTTTGTGCGCTTCTTCAAATGTTTCAGTCGACTGATGTGTTGAAGCTCAATGTTTTTTTTTTCCTCTCAATTTGCAGAGCATTCGGTGCAAATAACACGCGGATTTTCTTCTTCTGAAGAAGTATAGAAGTCCCACTCGATGGACGCCGTGTTTGCTTACATTGAGCTCAGACGTTGGAGCAAGGAGCGCTTGATTTACTTACTCGACACCCAAACTAATGTCACGCCTATGGTTCATGTTTTGTTTTGGTCATGCTATGTTTAGTTTTTTGGACATTTTAGTTCTGTTTTGCATTTCCTAGTTTGTCTTACCATGCCAACTGATTTAGTTTTCTGTCAGGTCTGATCACAAGTTTTGTATGGCCATACTACCCTGAGCATCCCCAATCTCATCTGTTCACAAAGCTAAGCAGTGTCTGGCCTGGTTAGTACTTGGATGGGAGACTGCCTAGGAATACCAAGTGCTTTTGACACTTTGGACTCTAAGTTCCTTTTTTTTTCACTCCTTGTTTTGTTACCATGACAACCAATCAGTTCACCTGTCTTGTCTCACACCTGTTTTCACTTATCATGTTCATTATTTAAGCCACAGTTACCAGTTAGTCAGTCTGGCAACATCACCTCATTCACGCCCTCGATTATCTGCTTCATGCCTTGCAATGCTGTCCATTTTGTCCACATAAGTTTTTGTTATTCATGCCACTGCGCAAGTGTTTTTGTTTCATGTTTGTAGTTTATAGCCTTTGTGCTAGTCTTTTGTTTCATAGCCCAGTTTTTTGTACCGCCATTGTGCGCGTTTTTTGTTGGTTCCTGTTTTTAGTTTTAGTGTTAAAATAAAGATGTCTTTACCTTCACGCCGTTTCCACTCCATTCGCTTTGCACCTCAGGAAAACAAACCAAGACCGAGTCCAAGCCTGACAACTAAAGCACAGTCTGGATCATCTCGCCTCATCGTAGGGTATTTTTTATTTTATTTTTTTTTTGCTTTGTTTTTTTGTATTGGACCTTTTTTAAATTGTATTTATTTATTTATCGTATGAATTTCTCATATTGGCCTGATAATTAGCTATTGTGTGTCAAAAATTACCATAATTAAGGAAAAACAAAAATATACACTTATACGGCAAAATGACATATTTCTTCTAATTGTCATCCGAGGAATTCCAAGGTTTGTAAACTTCCTTGGCTTTCATTGGTCTTTCTCAAAATTTCCGTACTTAGTACGAATGTTAATCGTTCAACTGTTCACAACGTTTTGGGCGGGGGGGGGGGGTCGCAGCTTGTTACGAGGTTCGTTCCCCCGGGATGCAAACGGACCACTCCTGACAGGACGTGCATGATTTATTTGTAGAACTCAAACAAGTACCAAAAACTGAAAACAAGCTGGAGGAAAAATGTGCCGATCGCACTCGAAGCTAAGGCTAACACTTAGCATAGGCAAAACACAACACCAGGGGAACATATTCTAAGTACAACACTAGAGGAACATTTTCTAAGTAACAAATACTTAATTTAGACTTATTTGGAGACTTTGTTACTTAGAATATGTTCCTCTAGTGCAGGGGTAGGGAACCTATGGCTCTAGAGCCAGATGTGGCTCTTTTGATGACTACATATGGCTCTCAGATAATTATATTTATATATATAAATGTATATTATATTTATATAGCGCTTTTCTCTAGTGACTCAAAGCGCTTTACAAAGTGACACCCAATATCTAAGTTACATTTACACCAGTGTGGGTGGCATTGGGGGTAGGTGTGTAAAGTGTCTTACCCAAGGACACAATGACAGTGACTAGGATGGCGGAAGCGGGAATCGAACCTGGAACCCTCAGGTTGCTAGCACGGCCACTCTCCTAACCGAGCTAAGCCGAGTAACCGTGTAATACTCTTCCATATCAGTAGGTGGCAGTCGGTAGCTAATTGCTTTGTAGATGTGGGAAACAGCGGGAGGCAGAGTGCAGGTAAAAAGGTGTCTAATGCTTAAACCACGGGCAGGGAACCTATGGCTCTAGAGCCAGATGACTGCACCTGGCTCTCAGATCAATCTAAGCTGACATTGCTTAATACGATAAGTAATGAATAATTCCGCTGGTAATCACAGTGTCAAAAATAAAGTTCAAATTATAAAACATTCTCATGCATTTTAATCCAACCATCCGTTTTCTACCGCACCTGTTCAAGATGTTGCATTAATGGTAAGAAGTATTATATTTATTATTGGTTAACTTTTAGAATAACAATGTTGTTAAAAAGAATAAGAGACTTATTATACTCTACAAATGTTGGTCGTACTTAAAAATGCACAAATTTAGTTGTATTCAATGTTGAAAAATATTATATGGCTCTTACGGAAATACATTTTGAACATTTGGCTTCCATGGCTCTCTCCGACAAAAAGGTTCCCGACCCCTGCTCTAGTGTTATATATTCTAAGTACAACACTAGAGGAACATTTTCTAAGTAACAAATACTTAATTTAGACTTATTTGGAGACTAAATTAAGTTTTTGTTACTTAGAATATGTTCCTCTAGTGTTATACTTAGAATATGTTCCCCTAGTGCCCAAATAAGTCTAAATTAAATCTTTGTTAGTTAGAAAATGTTCCTCTAGTTTTTTACTTAGAATGGTAAATGAGTTATACTTGTATAGCGCTTTTCTACCTTCAAGGTACTCAAAGCGCTTTGACACTATTTCCACATTCACACACACATTCACACACTCATGGCGGGAGCTGCCATGCAAGGCGCTAACCAGCACCCATCAGGAGCAAGGGTGAAGTGTCTTGCTCAAGGACACAACGGACGTGACAAGGTTGGTAGAAGGTGGGGATTGAACCAGGAACCGTCGGGTTGCTGGCACGGCCACTCAAAGGATTTACTTAGAATATGTTCCCCTAGTGTCCAAATAACTCTAAAATTAAATATTTGTTACTTGGAATATGTTCCCCTAGTGTTGTACTTAGAATATGTTCCTCTACCATAAATTGATTAACGTGGACCCCGACTTAAACAAGTTGAACAACTTATTTGGGTGTTACCATTTAGTGGTCAATTGTATGGAATATGTACTGTATTCTGCAATCTACTAATAAAAGTGTCAATCAATCAATCAATATTGTTGTACTTAGAATATATTCCTCTAGTGTTGTATTTAGAATATGTTCCCCTAGTGTCCAAATAACTCTTAATTAAGTCTTTGTTACTTAGACTCTAAGTAACAAAGACTTATTTAAGAATTATTTGGACACTAGGGGAACAAATTCTACATCTTAAAGGGGAACATTATCACCAGACCTATGTAAGCGTCAATATATACCTTGATGGTGCAGAAAAAAGACCATATATTATTTGAACCGATTTCCGAACTCTAAATGGGTGAATTTTGGCGAATTAAACGCCTTTCTGTTTATCGCGCTGGAGGCGATGACGTCAGAATGTGACATCGCCGAGGTAACACACCCGCTATTTTCACACACCCGGTCTCAGCTCTGTTATTTTCCGTTTTTTTGACTATTTTTTGGAACCTTGGAGACATCATGCCTCGTCAGTGTGTTGTCGGAGGGTGTAACAACACTAACAGGGAGGGATTCAAGTTGCACCACTGGCCCGAAGATGCGAAAGTGTCTGCCGCCAGACCCCCATTGAATGTGCCAGAGTGTCTCCATATTTTACCGGCGATGCTAAAGCACACATGGCACAGAAATGTATGGATAACCTGCAGATGCATTTGCAACGATAGTCAATAAAATCACAAAGGTGAGTTTTGTTGATGTTGACTGCCAGCTAATCGATGCTAACATGCTATGCTAATCGATGCTAACATGCTAATTACCAGCGATGCTAAAGCAGACATGGCACAGAGATGTATGGATAACCTGCAGATGCATTTGCAACGATAGTCAACAAAATCACAAAGGTGAGTTTTGTTGATTTTGACTGCTAGCTAATCGATGCTAACATGCTACGCTAATCGTTGCTAACATGCTAATTACCGGCGGTGCTAAAGCAGACATGGCACAGAGATGTATGGATAAACTGCAGATGCATTTGCAACGATAGTCAACGAAATCACAAAGGTGAGTTTTGTTGATTTTGACTGCTAGCTAATCGATGCTAACATGCTACGCTAATCGATGCTAACATGCTAATTACCGGCGATGCTAAAGCAGACATGGCACAGAGATATATGGATAACCTGCAGATGCATTTGCAACAATAGTCAACGAAATCACAAAGGTGAGTTTTGTTGATTTTGACTGCTAGCTAATCGATGCTAACATGCTACGTTAATCGATGCTAACATGCTAATTACCGGCGATGCTATAGCAGACATGGCACAGAGATGTATGGATAACCTGCAGATGCATTTGCAACGATAGCCAACGAAATCACAAAGGTGAGTTTTGTTGATTTTGACTGCTAGCTAATCGATGCTAACATGCTACGCTAATCGATGCTAACATGCTAATTACCGGCGGTGCTAAAGCAGACATGGAACAGAGATGTATGGATAACCTGTAGATGCATTTGCAACTATGTTACGTTTCCTTCCACCCACATTTAATGATAAAAAAACACTTACCAATCGACGGATTTAAGTTGCTCCAGTGTCAAAAGATGCGAACGTCCTGATCGTTTGGTCCGCACATTTTACCGGCGATGCTAACGCAGCTATTCGGCCATGCTATGGCTATGAATAGCGTCAATAGCTATTTGCTCAATAGCTTCAGTTTCTTCTTCAATACTTTCATACTCCAACCATCCGTTTCAATACATGCGTAATCTGTTGAATCGCTTAAACCGCTGAAATCCGAGTTCGAATCCGAGCTAATGTCACTATATCTTGCTGTGGTATTCCCATTGTTTGTTTACATTGGCAGCACTGTATGACGTCACAGGGAAATGGATAGTGGTTTCGAAGATAGCGAAAATAAGGCACTTTAAAGCTTTATTTAGGGATATTCCGAGACCGGTAAAATTTTGAAAAAAAAATCAAAAAATACAACAAGCTACTGGGAACTGATTTTTATTGTTTTTAACCCTTTTGAAATTGTGATAATGTTCCCCTTTAAAATATGTTCCCCTAGTGTTGCACTTAGACTTTGTCCCCCGAGTTTTGTACTTAGAATATGTTCCCCTAGTGTCAGAATAACTCTAAATTATGTCTTTGTTACTTAGAATATGTTCCCCTAGTGTTGTACTTAGAATGTTACTCATGTGTCCAAATAACATTAAATTAAGTCTTTGTTACTTGGAATATGTTCCTCTAATGTCCAAATAACTCTAAATTATGTGTTACTTAGAATATGCTTCTCTAGTTATGTACTTAGAATGTGTTCCCCTGGCGTTGTACTTAGAATATGTTCCCCTAGTGTCCAAATAACTCTAATTTAAGTCTATTACTTAGAATATGTTCCGCTCGTGTTGTACTTCGAATGTGTTCCCCATACTAAAGTGTTATCCACTCTTCCTTTCTCATCACCACCTTTTGATCTTCCATTGCCGTTTGTTCCACATGTAATGATAACTCCTGTGACTGGGATATGATCAAAACTATTTTCATTGCTGGAGAAAATGGATTAGAGACATCTGGAAACCATCCGCAGCTCGCTCGTTTGGTTACGGCGATATCATAGCGGCTTTACATCACCATTGATAATTACTCACAGGGGCAGGGAACAACCACATGCTATCTAGCTTTCAACTTATCAGTTTTTCCCTGGGATCGAGCAACCCAATCCCGATACTCCCTTTTTCGTCTTTTATACACTCCTCCTTTCCCAATTCCGGGACACATTCCGAGCCGCTGATGACGTCACCAACAAGACCTTACACAGCTCGGTGTGCATTTTATTTATTTATTTTTTCCTCCTCTTCTTCAGGTTTGTTTCAGATAAATAATAAATGAGCCTCGCCGACGAGACACATATTTCACTTAGAGCAGGGGTGTCAAACTCAAATACAGAGTGGGCCAAAATTTAAAACCGAACAAAGCCGCGGGCCGAGGTTGAACAAATTAACCTTTTAATAGGGACCCAAACAAGTTCTGCATTGAATATTGAACAAGCAAGGCTTATATAACTTTATAGTGACATGCACAATCGAGTTTCAAATAATAATAATAATCAAAAAATATCAATGGCATATCAAAATGTTCATAAAAATTGAATGCCTCTTTTCGGCGGCGGGGTTGAGGTGGACGGGGTTTGGTGAGTTTGTCAGAGTTAGTACTGCAATGGATTCTGGGTATTTGTTCTGTTGTGTTTATGTTGTGTTACGGTGGGGATGTTCTCCCGAAATGTGTTTTTCATTCTTGTTTGGTGTGGGTTCACAGTGTGGCGCATAATTGTAACAGTGTTAAAGTTGTTTATACAGCCACCCTCAGTGTGACCTGTATGGCTGTTGACCAAGTATGCCTTGCATTCACTTGAGTGTGTGTATAAGCCGCATATATTATGTGACAGGGACGGCACGCTGTTTGTATGGAGGAAAAGTGGACGTGGCGACAGGTTGTAGAGAACACCAAAGGCAGTGCCTTAAAGGCCCACCCCCAATATTGTTGTCCGGGATGAAATTTGGGAGGGGCACTGTACTTTGGGAGTCTTCCGGGAAAATCGGGAGGGTTGGCAAGTAAGAGTATTAGCGGTGAATGTGGTGTTACAGTGGTGGGCCAGCTCTAATGTTAATTTAATATTGCCTCAAGGGCCTAATCAAATTACACGGCGGGCCAAATTTGGCCCGCGGGCCAGAGTTTGACACCCATGACTTAGAGGAAATGGCTTTAATGCAGTCGTTCCCCATTAGGATCCTGAGAGGCTGCGTGAGGAGGGGGTTGAAAACAAAATATGCAAAGTGTGTTTGAACTCAGGTAAACGGCCTACTTTCAAACTTCGGAGGCAATGGGTGAAATACGGTTATTATTAATGGGATTCACAATGGGCGGCTGTATTCGCGCAAGATGATGAATGGGGAAAAATATGCAAGACCATCTGGCGAAATTATATTATGTTGGAAATCATTCCTCATGGTTCCTGTTCCCTTAGATGTTCGCCCTTTCCGTCAGTTCCCATGCGACCAAATCACGAGGATGTGATTATTTGACTTCTCAGGAGGCGAGATAATAAGGAGGGAGCTAATTCATACGCGGTCAATTTGCACTTCTGTTAAAACGAAAAAGAAAAAGCCCCGAGCTGTGATTGTAAAATTGCATTTGTTTATTTACGGACCTTTTCTCCGGAAGGGAAATTGGTTGTGACTTTATTTTGAAAAACACGGGTGAAGGCTGAAGGGGGTTTCTTTTGGCCGAGGCGCTGCCTTCGCAGGGGTTGTCTAAACAAAGTCCGGGGCTTGTAAATGGCCAAGGTTATCTCGGCATCGAGGCTTCCAGATGGCGGCTGAGACGGACCACCTGCTCTGGGAAGAAAGACCATGTGGTGATTTCAAGACCCCGGTTGCTTTATTTCATCATCTTATGGGTCTCCGTCCGTAAAATTATATGTGCAGTCACACAATGAGGACTGTATTTGAGGCGTCCCCTTTGGGTTACGCTAAAAAAAAAAAAAATTTTAACCATCAGGGCCCCTAGAGCAGAGTTTTTCAACCACTGTGCCAGTCTGGTGTGCCATGGGAGATGATGTCATTTCACGTAATTGGGTTAAAAATATTTTTCGCAAACCAGTAACTATAATCCAAAAATAATGTGCCGTTGTTAATTGTCTGTGCTGTTTAGAGCGTGGAAGAGTAACCATGTAATACTCTTCCATATCAGTAGGTGGCAGCAGGTAGCTAATTGCTTTGTGGATGTCGGCAACATAGTTTGTGGTGATCGCAATATGCAGACAACAGCGGGAGGCAGTGTGTAGGTAAAAAGGTACACTGCAAAAACTCAGTGTTCAAAAACAAGAAAAAACAATACAAAAATGAGGGGTATTTCTTTTGAACTAAGCAAAATTATCTGCCAATAGAACAAAAAATTCAGCTGGTCAAGACTTTCCAAAACAAGTAAAATTAGCTAACTTCAATGAACCCAGAAATATCTTTAAAAAAGGTATATTCTCACTACTAACAAGTGCACTTTTCTTGGTATAAAAAAAAGAGACCTTTTTGCCCAACATGTGGAAAAATATTCTTAAAGGGGAACATTATCACCAAACCTATGCAAGCGTCAATATATACCTTGATGTTGCAGAAAAAAAGACCATGTATTTTTTTAAACGATTTCCGAACTCTAAATGGGTGAATTTTGACAAATTAAAGGCCTTTCTGTTTATCGGTCCTTTAGCGATGACGTCAGAACGTGACGTCACCGAGGTAACACACCCGCCATTTTCATTTCCACATTACAAACACCGGGTCTCAGCTCGGTTATTTTCCGTATTTTCGACTATTTTTTGGAACGTTGGAGACATCATGCCTCGTCGGTGTGTTGTCGGAGGGTGTAACAACACTAACAGGGAGGGATTCAAGTTGCACCACTGGTAAGAAATCTCCCACCAGACCCCATTGACATTTGACCGGCGATGCTAAGACAGACATGGCACAGAGATGTATGGATAACCTGCAGATGCATTTGCAACCATTAAGTCAACGGAATCACAAAGGTGAGTTTTGTTGATGTTGTTGACTTATGTGCTAATCAGACATATTTGGTCACGGCATGACTGCCAGCTTATCGATGCTAACATGCTATGCTAATCAATGCTAACATGCTATTTACGCTAGCTCTATGTACATTTGAAACTAGATACCCACATTTAATGCGAAACAAACACTTACATATCGACGGATTTAAGTTGCTCCAGTGTCACAAGATGCAAAAGTCCTGATCGTTTGGTCCGCACATTTTACTGGCGATGCTAATAAGGCAGCCATGCTATGGGCCACTTCATTAGGTACACCCATGCTATGGCCGAATAGCGTCAATAGTTATTCGCTCAATAGCTTCAATTTCTTCTTCAATTTCGTTTTCGGTATCTGCCTCCATACTCCGACCATCTTTTCAATACATGCGTAATCTGTCGAATCATTTGAACCGCTGAAATCCGAGTCTGAATCCGAGCTAATGTCGCTATATCTTGCTGTGGTAACCGCCATGTTGTTTGTATTGGCAGCCCTGTATGACGTCACAGGGAAATGAACAGTCGCATGCAAATAGCGAAAATCAAGAACTTTAAAGCTTTTTTTAGGGATATTACGGGAGGTGTAAAATTTTGAATAAAACTTCGAAAAATAAAACAAGCCACTGGGAACTAATTTTTATTGTTTTTAACCCTTTTGAAATTGTGATAATGTTCCCCTTTAAATTACGTAAATGCTAGTGCCATTATCTTGACATAATGACATGAGCTCGGCATCCGGATTTTTTTTCATGCTTGAAGTAAAAAATTATCACGATAAAAAAGTAGTTTCATATACTTGTGAGTGTTGATGACACAGCTTTACATCAGTTGATATTCTAGTTTCAAGCATGTTTTACTCAATGTAGGTCATAAAATCTCAGCAAGGAGCTGTAATATCTTCCTGAGATAATTTAGAACCAAAACCCTTAAAACAAGTAAACACTCGAACATAAAATCTGCTTAGTGAGAAGAATTATCTTATCAGACAGAAAATAAGCAAATATCGCCCTTATTTGAGATATTAAAAATTACTGCCAATTTTGTTTTTGCAGTGTATCCAATGCTTAAAAATAAAACAAAAAATAAACAAAAGGCGAGTGCCGCTAAGGCTATGCAAAACAAAACTAAAACTGAACCTGCTGCAAAGTAAACAAAACAGAATGCTGGACGACAGCAAAGACTCACAGCGCGTGGAGCAGCAGACGGCGTCCACAAAGTACATCCGTACATGACATGACGATCAACAACCAAATTGGAGCGCAAGACAAGAACTAAAACACTACACACAGGAAAACATCGAAAAACTCCAAATAAGTCATGGCGTTACGTGACAGTTCGTACAGCTACTTTGAGACAAGAGCTATAGTGTGGTTACGGTTTGAATCTATAGCCAACAATTGCGAGAACAACTTTTTACTGTCAATATCAGCTGCTGAGTTTAATTTTTTAATGTTTTCTGCTGGTGGTGTGCCTCGGGATTTTTTCAATGAAAAAAATGTGCCTTGGTTCAAAAAAGATTGAAACACGCAAAAATATTATTTTTGTTTATTATTAATGTATTTTAATGCTATTATTTATGCAGTATACTGTGAATAAATTGAGAACAGGAAGTGAACAAAAGTGCAATTGCTATGTAAAGGAAAAGGGGTAGGATTGAATAAGTTCTCCTTTCTGCTCAGTGGCCTTGAAGTAGAGTGTCCGCCCTGAGATCGGTAGGTCGTGAGTTCAAACCCTGGCCGATAATAGTGTGAGAGTCCAGTCCGTAGTGGATCTAGTTAATAGTGTGAGAGTCCAGTCCACAGTGGATTTAGTTAAATAGTGTGAGAGTCCAGTCCATAGTGGATCTAGTTAATAGTGTGAGAGTCCACTCCATAGTGGATCTAGCATAACAGTGTGAGAGTCCAGTCCATAGTGGATTTAGTTAATAGTGTGAGAGTCCAGTCCATAGTGGATTTAGTTAATAGTGTGAGAGTCCAGTCCATAGTGGATTTAGTTAATAGTGTGAGAGTCCAGTCCATAGTGGATCCAGCATAATAGTGTGAGAGTCCAGTCCATAATGGAGTTAGTTAATAGTGTGAGAGTACAGTCCATAGTGGATCTAGAATAATAGTGTGAGACTCCAGTCCATAGTGGATCTAGTATAATAGTGTGAGAGTCCAGTCCATAGTGGATCTAGCATAATAGTGTGAGAGTCCAGTCCACAGTGGATTTAGTTAACAGTGTGAGAGTCCAGTCCATGGTGGATCTAGTTAATAGTGTGAGAGTCCAGTCCATAGTGGATTTAGCATAATAGTGTGAGAGTCCAGTCCATAGTGGATCTAGCATAATAGTGTGAGAGTCCAGTCCATAGTGGATCTAAAATAATAGTGTGAGAGTCCAGTCCACAGTGGATTTAGTTAATAGTGTGAGAGTCCAGTCCATGGTGGATCTAGTTAATAGTGTGAGAGTCCAGTCCATAGTGGATTTAGCATAATAGTGTGAGAGTCCAGTCCATAGTGGATCTAGCATAATAGTGTGAGAGTCCAGTCCATAGTGGATCTAGCATAATAGTGTGAGAGTCCAGTCCACAGTGGATTTAGTTAAATAGTGTGAGAGTCCAGTCCATAGTGGATCTAGCATAATAGTGTGAGAGTCCAGTCCACAGTGGATTTAGTTATTAGTGTGAGAGTCCAGTCCATAGTGGATGTAGTTAATAAATAAATAAATGATAAATGGGTTGTACTTGTATAGCGCTTTTCTACCTTCAAGGTACTCAAAGTGCTTTGACACTACTTCCACATTTACCCAGTCACACACAAATTCACACACTGATGGAGGGAGCTGCCATGCAAGGCGCCAACCAGCACCCATCAGGAGCAAGGGTGAAGTGTCTTGCTCAGGACACAACGGACGTGACAAGGTTGGTACTAGGTGGGGATTGAACCAGGGACCCTTGGGTTGCGCACGGCCACTCTCCCACTACGCCACGCCGTAGTGTGAGAGTCCAGTCCATAGTGGATCTAGCATAATAGTGTGAGAGTCCAGTCCATAGTGGATTTAGCATAATAGTGTGAGAGTCCAGTCCATAGTGGATCTAGCATAATAGTGTGAGAGTCCAGTCCATAGTGGATCTAGCATAATAGTGTGAGAGTCCAGTCCATAGTGGATCTAAAATAATAGTGTGAGAGTCCAGTCCACAGTGGATTTAGTTAATAGTGTGAGAGTCCAGTCCATAGTGGATCTAGCATAATAGTGTGAGAGTCCAGTCCATAGTGGATCTAAAATAATAGTGTGAGAGTCCAGTCCATAGTGGATCCAGTTAATAGTGTGAGAGTCCAGTCCATAGTGGATCTAGTTAATAGTGTGAGTCCAGTCCATAATGGATTTAGCATAATAGTGTGAGAGTCAAGTCCATAGTGGATCTAGCATAATAGTGTGAGACTCCAGTCCACAGTGGATTTAGTTAATAGTGTGAGAGTCCAGTCCATAGTGGATCTAGCATAATAGTGTGAGAGTCCAGTCCACAGTGGATTTAGTTAATAGTGTGAGAGTCCAGTCCATAGTGGATCTAGTTAATAGTGTGAGAGTCCAGTCCATAGTGGATCTAGTTAATAGTGTGAGAGTCCACTCCATGGTGGACTTAGTTAATAGTGTGAGAGTCCACTCCATAGTGGGGCCAGCAGGGGATCATCCTGAGTGGAGACAAGTCAGCAGCGCAGAGATGTCCCTAACTAATGCACAGATGAGTGGTCCACCCTGGGTCCCAACTTTGGACAGGTATGTATGTCCCCCTCTCCACAGAGGAGAGGGGGGCAGAGCAGAAAAGTGATGGCAGATCAACTGGTCTAAAATAGGTGTCCATTTAAAGGTTAGAGTATACAAATGAGTTTTAAGATGGGACTTAAATGCTTCTACTGAGGTAGACTCTCTAACTGTTACCGGGAGGGCATTCCAGAGTACTGGAGCCCGAATAGAAAACACTCTATAGCCCGTTGACTTTTTTTAAGCTCTGGGAATCGCTAATAAGCCGGAGTTCTTTAAATGCAGATTTATTGCCGGGACATACTGTATGGTACAATACAATCAGCAAGATAGGATGGAGCTAGACCGTGTAGTATTTTATACGTAAGTAGTAAAACCTTAAAGGCCTACTGAAATGAGATTTTCTTATTTAAACGGGGATAGCAGGTCCATTCTATGTGTCATACTTGATCATTTCGCGATGTTGCCATATTTTTGCTGAAAGGATTTAGTAGAGAACATCGACGATAAATTTCGCAATCTTTGGTGGCTAATAAAAAAGCCTTGCCTTTACCGGAAGTAGCAGACGATGTGCGGGTGACGTCACCGGTGGGAGGGCTCCTCACATCTGAACATTGTTTATAATGTGTGCCACCAGCAGCAAGAGCTATTCGGACCGAGAAAGCGACAATTTCCTCATTCATTTGAGCGAAGATGAAAGATTCGTGGATGAGGAAAATTAGAGTGAAGCACAAAAAAAAAAAAAAAAAAAAGGGACGCCGCCATGCGGCAGTGGGACCATTTCAGATGTAATTAGACACATTTACCAGGATAATTCTGGAAGATCCCGTACCTGCTTATCGTTTTAATAGTGTTTTAGATAGATAGATAGATAGATAGATAGATAGATAGTACTTTATTGATTCCTTCAGGAGAGTTCCTTCAGGAAAATTAAAATTCCAGCAGCAGTGTACAGAGTTGAGATCAATTTAAAGAAAAAAGTAAAAAGTAAATAATGGGGGTTTAAAAGGAAACAAAATAGAGAAATATTACAAAAAGAATAAAAACAATGGGAATAACAATATAACAGTAAAATAAGAATATAACAAGACAAAGTAGGCAGTAGTGACCATGTTATGAAAACGTATTGCACTGTTAATGTTTTGCATCCCCTGTCATCCCCCGTCCCCTGTCCCAGAGAGGAGTTGTACAGTCTAATGGCGTGTGGGACAAAGGAGTTTTTGAGTCTATTAGTCCTGCACTTGGGATGAAGCAGTCTAGCACTGAACAGGCTCCTCTGGCTACTGATAACGCTATGCAGAGGGTGACTGGCATCATCCAGGATGCTCACTAGTTTGTCCACAGTCCTCTTCTCTGCCACCGTCACCAGTGAGTCCAGTTTCATTCCGATTGTAGAACCGGCCCGCCTGATCAGTTTCTCAAGTCTGGAGCTGTGAGATTGTAAAGACATACCTGAAAGTCAGAGGGCTGCGGTGATTGCCAGTGTCTCTCAGAGAAGCCAATGGAGGAGCCAAGATCAACGCTGCCTTTTTGAGCTGCAGGAGGAAGTCGCATAATCCACTGAAGTCTCCGGTAAGAGCCAACTTAATATCACAATTTTCCCATCCAAAAACTTGCTGGTTGACGTAGAGAAACATGTGCGCTTGACCGCTCTGTGTTAAAGCTTCACAACAAACAAAGAAACACAGGCTGTGTTTCGGTTGCTAAAGGCAGCTGCAACCCACCGCTTTCCACCAACAGCATTCTTCTTTACAGTCTCCATTATTAATTGAACAAATTGCAAAAAATTCAGCAACACAGATGTCCAAATTACTGTGTAATTATGCGATGAAAAGAGATGACTTTAGCCGTGTGTGGTGCTGGGCTAATATGTCCCCTCCAACCCAAGACTTCACAAACACGCGTCATCATTCCGCGACATTTTCAACAAGAAACTCCGCAGGAAATTTAAAATTGTAATTTAGTAAACTAAAAAGGCCGTATTGGCATGTGTTGCAATGTTAATATTTCATCATTGATATATAAACTATCAGACTGCGTGGTCGGTAGTAGTGGGTTTCAGTAGGACTTTAAAGTCACATCTTCCGTACATAGGAAGCCAGTGCAGCTGAGCCCGTATAGGCCTAATATGAACATATAAATGATAAATTAATATGCAGGACAGTCTACTTAATGAAAAAAATATATATATTTACGCTTAATTGTAATACACAAACAAATATTACTCGATAACAAACGCATGGTGTGTTTCCTTGTGGAATACACCTGATACTGTCAGCCTATTGTCTGGTCTTTGATAGACAAGAGGCTCGATACTGCGGTTCGGATACCACCCCCAACCCCACAAGCCTTAAAGAGTTCACTACTGTACATCAAAACAACTGACACTTTACTCTAAACATTATTGGACGTGACACTTTAGACAGCACCGACCACAACAATGGCCGACGGTCATTTAAGGCAGAGCCTTATAAAAAAAATCGCCCAAATTCTGATGCGACCGTCCCATTCAACACCGGAGATCTCCACGAACCGGGAACTGGTTAAATGCAAACACGCATGCCAGGTACATGCAGCACCACACCGCCCATTCCTATATACAGCGGGGCAAAAAAGTATTTAGTCAGCCACCGATTGTGCAAATTCTCCCACTTAAAATGATGACAGAGGTCTGTAATTTTCATCATAGGTACACTTCAACTGTGAGAGACAGAATGTGGAAAAAAAAATCCAGGAATTCACATTGTAGGAATTTTAAATAATTTATTTGTAAATTATGGTGGAAAATAAGTATTCGGTCATTCATTCAAAGCTCTCACTGATGGAAGGAGGTTTTGGCTCAAAATCTCACGATACATGGCCCCATTCATTCTTTCCTTAACACGGATCAATCGTCCTGTCCCCTTAGCAGAAAAACAGCCCCAAAGCATGATGTTTCCACCCCCATGCTTCACAGTAGGTGTGGTGTTCTTGGGATGCAACTCAGTATTTTTCTTCCTCCAAACACGACGAGTTGAGTTTATACCAGAAAAGTTCTATTTTGGTTTCATCTGACCACATGACATTCTCCCAATCCTCTGCTGTATCATCCATGTGTCCGTTTTGGTATAAACTCGACTCGTCGTGTTTGGAGTGTCAGGCTTGCCACTGACAGTTTGTTTGTGTTTTAGTTTCTCCTCTGCGTTTAGTATTTCCTGTCCTTAGTTCCTGTCAAGTGCTCTTATTTTGTCAGCTTCCTGTCTTGTTCCCTGAGTGCTGTTTCCCGTCAGCTACGGCTGATTGGCACCTGGCCACACCCGTTGCCAATCAGCCCGCTCCTATTTGTACCTGCTTTGTCTTGTGTCAGTAGCTGGATCAATGTATTGTCTTGTCGATGTCACGTCTAGTCGCTCTTGTGATGTGTTATCGCTCCTGTCGTGTTGTACCTTGTCTTTGCAGCGTAGCGGTAAGCTATATTCAGTTGATGTTTGTAGCTTACTGTTTTTTGTTCCCTGCTTCCGTTTTACTTTTCATTATACAAGTACGACTTCTGTTTGCCTGTTCACTACCCGCTAGCTTCCACGCTAAGGTCCTGTTCGTTATTTTCTAGCTCCCAGGCTAGCTCCTTTTGTTTGATTATCCGCCTCGTGCGCGCTTTGTGTTTGTACCCTTTTGGTTTGTTTTTTGTCTTAGTATTTAATTAAATCATGTTTTCTCATTCCATGTCTGCCTCCATCTCTGCATCTTGGGGTTCCATCCATCCATCCATCCATCATCTTCCGCTTATCCGAGGTCGGGTCGCGGGGGCAGCAGCCTAAGCAGGGAAGCCCAGACTTCCCTATCTCCAGCCACTTCGTCTAGCTCTTCCCGGGGGATCCCGAGGCGTTCCCAGGCCAGCTGGGAGACATAGTCTTCCCAACGTGTCCTGGGTCTTCCCCGTGGCCTCCTACCAGCTGGACGTGCCCTAAACACATCCCTAGGGAGGCGTTCGGGTGGCATCCTGACCAGATGCCCGAACCACCTCATCTGGCTCCTCTCGATGTGGAGGAGCAGCGGCTTTACGTTGAGCTCCTCCCGGATGGCAGAGCTTCTCACCCTATCTCTAAGGGAGAGCCCCGCCACACGGCGGAGGAAACTCATTTCGGCCGCTTGGACCCGTGATCTTATCCTTTCGGTCATGACCCAAAGCTCATGACCATAGGTGAGGATGGGAACGTAGATCGACCGGTAAATTGAGAGCTTTGCCTTCCGGCTCAGCTCCTTCTTCACCACAACGGATCGATACAACGTCCGCATTACTGAAGACGCCGCACCGATCCGCCTGTCGATCTCACGATCCACTCTTCCCCCACTCGTGAACAAGACTCCTAGGTACTTGAACTCCTCCACTTGGGGCAGGGTCTCCTCCCCAACCCGGAGATGGCACTCCACCCTTTTCCGGGCGAGAACCATGGACTCGGACTTGGAGGTGCTGATTCTCATTCCGGTCGCTTCACACTCGGCTGCGAACCGATCCAGTGAGAGCTGAAGATCCCGGCCAGATGAAGCCATCAGGACTACATCATCTGCAAAAAGCAGAGACCTAATCCCGTGGCCACCAAACCGGAACCCCTCAACGCCTTGGCTGCGCCTAGAAATTCTGTCCATAAAAGTTATGAACAGAATCGGTGACAAAGGACAGCCTTGGCGGAGTCCAACCTTCACTGGAAACGTGTCCGACTTACTGCCAGCAATGCGGACCAAGCTCTGACACTGATCATACAGGGAGCGGACTGCCACAATAAGACATTCCGATACCCCATACTCTCTGAGCACTCCCCACAGGACTTCCCGAGGGACACGGTCGAATGCCTTCTCCAAGTCCACAAAGCACATGTAGACTGGTTGGGCAAACTCCCATGCACCCTCAAGAACCCTGCCGAGAGTATAGAGCTGGTCCACAGTTCCACGACCAGGACGAAAACCACACTGTTCCTCCTGAATCCGAGGTTCGACTATCCGGCGAAGCCTCCTCTCCAGTACACCTGAATAAACCTTACCGGGAAGGCTGAGGAGTGTGATCCCACGATAGTTGGAACACACCCTCCGGTCCCCCTTCTTAAAGAGAGGGACCACCACCCCGGTCTGCCAATCCAGAGGTACCGCCCCCGATGTCCACGCGATGCTGCAGAGTCTTGTCAACCAAGACAGCCCTACAGCATCCAGAGCCTTAAGGAACTCCGGGCGGATCTCATCCACCCCCGGGGCCTTGCCGCCGAGGAGCTTTTTAACTACGTCAGCGACCTCAGCCCCAGAAATAGGAGAGTCCACTACAGATTCCCCAGGCACCGCTTCCTCAAAGAAAGACGTGTTGGTGGGATTGAGGAGGTCTTCGAAGTATTCCCTCCACCGATCCACAACATCCGCAGTCGAAGTCAGCAGAACACCATCCGCACCATACACGGTGTTGATAGTGCACTGCTTCCCCTTCCTGAGGCGCCGTATGGTGGTCCAGAATCGCTTCGAAGCCGTCCGGAAGTCGTTTTCCATGGCTTCCCCGAACTCTTCCCATGTCCGAGTTTTTGCCTCCGCGACCGCTAAAGCTGCACACCGCTTGGCCCGTCGGTACCCGTCCACTGCCTCCGGAGTCCTATGAGCCAAAAGAACCCGATAGGACTCCTTCTTCAGCTTGACGGCATCCCTCACTGCTGGTGTCCACCAACGGGTTCTGGGATTACCGCCACGACAGGCACCAACAACCTTGCGGCCACAGCTCCAATCAGCCGCCTCGACAATAGAGGTTCGGAACATGGTCCACTCGGACTCAATGTCCCGCACCTCCCTCGTGACATGTTCAAAGTTCTCCCGGAGGTGTGAATTGAAACTCTCTCTGACAGGAGACTCTGCCAGACGTTCCCAGCAGACCCTCACAATGCGTTTGGGCCTGCCAGGTCTGTCCGGCATCCTCCCCCACCATCGCAGCCAACTCACCACCAGGTGGTGATCGGTAGAAAGCTCCGCCCCTCTCTTCACCCGAGTGTCCAAAACATAAGGCCGCAAATCCGATGACACAACTACAAAGTCGATCATGGAACTGCGGCCTAGGGTGTCCTGGTGCCAAGTGCACATATGGACACCCTTATGTTTGAACATGGTGTTTGTTATCGACAAACTGTGACGAGCACAAAAGTCCAATAACAAAACACCACTCGGGTTTAGATCCGGGCGACCATTCTTCCCAATCACGCCTCTCCAGGTTTCACTGTCGTTGCCAACATGAGCGTTGAAGTCTCCCAGTAGGACAAGGGAATCACCCGGAGGAGCACTTTCCAGTACTCCCTCGAGTGTACCCAAAAAGGGTGGGTATTCTGAACTGCTGTTTGGTGCGTAAGCACAAACAACAGTCAGGACCCGTCCCCCCACCCGAAGGCGAAGGGAAGCTACCCTCTCGTCCACTGGGTTGAACTCAAACGTACAGGCTTTGAGCCGGGGGGCAACCAGAATTGCCACCCCAGCCCGTCGCCTCTCACTGCCGGCAACGCCAGAGTGGAAGAGGGTCCAGTCCCTCTCGAGAGAACTGGTTCCAGAGCCCTTGCTGTGCGTCGAGGTGAGTCCGACTATATCCAGCCGGAACTTCTCTACCTCGCGCACTAGCTCAGGCTCCTTCCCCCCAGTGAGGTGACGTTCCACGTCCCAAGAGCTAGCTTCTGTAGCCGAGGATCGGACCGCCAAGTGCCCTGCCTTCGGCTGCCGCCCAGCTCACAATGCACCCGACCTCTATGGCCCCTCCTATGAGTGGTGAGCCCATTGGAGGGATGACCCACGTTGCCTCTTCGGGCTGTGCCCGGCCGGGCCCCATGGGAACAGGCCCGACCACCAGGCGCTCGCCATCGTGCCCCAACTCCGGGCCTGGCTCCAGAGCGGGGCCCCGGTGACCCACGTCCGGGCGAGGGAAATCTGGGTTCGTATACATCTAATAACTTTGACATGGAGGAAGAATAATACTGAGTTGCATCCCAAGAACACCATACCTACTGTGAAGCATGGGGGTGGAAACATCATGCTTTGGGGCTGTTTTTCTGCTAAGGGGACAGGACGATTGATCGGTGTTGAGGAAAGAACGAATGGGGCCATGTATCGTGAGATTTTGAGCCAAAACCTCCTTCCATCAGTGAGAGCTTTGAATGGTTGACCAAATACTTATTTTCCACCATAATTTACAAATAAATTCTTTAAAATTCCTACAATGTGAATTTTTTTTTCACATTCCGTCTCTCACAGTTGAAGTGTACCTATGATGAAAATTACAGACCTCTGTCACCATTTTAAGTGGGAGAACTTGCACAATCGGTGGCTGACTAAATACTTTTTTGCCCCCACTGTATCCCAGAGCACTATGAAAGGTTACACAAGGTGGGAGCTAATAACAAGGCCACACAATCTAATTAGGTTTCCTTACAACCTTGTTAATAATTCATGCTATCAGCCAGTCGACAAGGAAGTGGGTCTCCTCTTCCTCCCAGGAAGCCTTTAGACAAGGATCATCTGTCCACTGTAAGTAAGTAAGGAAGTGTGAGCCCGACTACACAGCAGCCTCAGCCTCATAAATAAATATGATGATTGTTAATAGGGTTTAAAATTACTCCACTTGCTCCCCAGTCGACTGCTAGCGCGACCGCTGTGGGTGCATGGAGGCTACGCGGCCTCTCCCTCAAGGAGTCTGGCACCAGCGAGACCGCAAGGCCACCTTCCATAAGCAGGGCGGTCTCGTCTTACAGCGTTTTAAGAAGTATAGAGCTCTCAAGGTGGCCGTTTATCACCCGGCAGATCGCAAACTATTGATATGTATTATCTCATCATCGTTATTTTGTAACCTAAAACAGAGAGTCAATGGAAGGAAAGAGGATACGGGTGAACCTTAAATCGCAAGAGTGGAAGTTCGGGGGTGATTTAATTCGATGTTACTTGCAGCAACAGCAAGAGGTATAGGTTGGATTGATTAGAAACAATAAATGGCCGTTCGCAAGTAAATTTGTCCGGGGTTGGCGCTGTATCAAGCATATATTTTTGGTACTAGATAGTACTTTATTTATTCCGTCAGGAGAGTTCCTTCAGGAAAATTTAAATTTTCAGCACAATCCCATTCAAGATCAGACAAACATTAAAGGGAGACAGAACAGGATCGCTGACGGGTCTGCCGGCTTCCAGCGCCCCTTACAAAAAAGATGAGATACAGGTAAACAAGGGGGGGAGAAAAAAATAGAAGATTAAAATAAAATGAAAAAATCGTGCTTAGCCTGGGCCCTGGAGAGGGGGTGCAGACTGAGGCCAAGGGAAAAAAAACAAAAACAAGTTATAGCAACAGAACACATCCCTCTTACATGTGTGTAAGAGGGAAACATCAAAGAACACTAAAGGACATTAAAGACATTAAAGCAGCAGATACAACCAGACACTTCTACATACAGCTATGAATAAAAAGTAAAGTAAACATATCCACTGTGGTGGCCTCTGCGGTGTTCCACGCCATCGTCCACTGGGGTGGAGGGAGCATGGTCAGAGACAGGAGCAGACCCAACAAAGCAACCAAGACAGCCGACTCCACTCTCGGTCAGTGTCCAGTCCGAACGGATGAGCGAGGATACGTCCAAGGAGACTGAGGTGTCCGACACCTGCTCACCCAGCCAAGACACCGCAAAGCCTCTCCGTCCCAGCGCTCAGTGATAACTCTGCAGCTCTGTCCCCTCATCCGCATCTCCTCCAGTCCCTCCAAACCGACTCCGGTGTGGCAGAGTCTAGAGTCTACATACAATTATAAAATTATATTCAACCATATTGACTCACTTAAGGGAGGGCATGGCGTAGTACAGGGGTAGGGAACCTATGGCTCGCGAGCCAGATGTGGCTCTTTTGATGACTGCATCTGGCTCTCGGATAAATCTGAGCTGACATTGCATAACACGATAAGTAATTAATAATTCCACTTGTAATCACAGTGTTAAAAATAACGTTCAAAATATAAAAAAATTCTCATGCATTTTGAATCCATCCATCCGTTTTCTACTGCATCTGTTCAAGAAGTTGCGTTAATGGTAAGAAGTTATGTATTTAATATTGGTTACTGTGAGGCTTGCCCTCCTGGGGGTTCTTCAGACCACCAAGCACCGACATAAGCGCCTGTTTCAGGGTTACGATATTGTTTTATTTTTCAATAAGTCTCTCAGTTGCTTCCTAGCAATTGTCTTTTCCTCTTTCGTTCTCGCTCGCGCTCTGGCTCCAGCCCCAACCCCGTCTCTCTTCCTGGCTGCTGCTTATAACAGAGAGACAGGTGATTAGATAACAAGGCAAAGGTGGGCCATCCACGCATCTGTCGCTGATTTCGAGGCCGGTCCTGGCAACACCCCGTTTCCTTGCAGGCCCGCAGGCCACGCCCCCTCCACAGTTAGCTTCAGAATAACAATTTTATTACAAAGAATAAGAGACCTATTATACTCTAGAAATGTTGGTCTTACTTAAAAATGCACACATTTAGTTGTTCAGTGTTGAACATTTTTTTTATATGGCTCTTACGGAAATACATTTTAAAATATTTGGATTCTTAGCTCTCTCAGCCAAAAAGGTTCCCGATCCCTGGTGTAGTGGGTAGAACGGCCGTGCCAGAAACCTGAGGGTTGCAGGTTCGCTTCCTACCTATTGACATCCAAATCGCTGCCATTTAGTCCTTGGGCAGGACACTTCACCCTTGACCCCGGTGCCGCTCACACTGGTTCCGTCAGTTTACCCCATGGCAGCTGTGGCTACAGATGTAGCTTACCACCACCAGGTGTGAATGAATGATGGGTTCCCACTTCTCTGTGAGCGCTTTGAGTATCTAACAATAGAAGTGAAGTGAAGTGAAGTGAATTATATTTATATAGCGCTTTTCTCAAGTGACTCAAAGCGCTTTACATAGTGAAACCCAATATCTAAGTTACATTTAAACCAGTGTGGGTGGCACTGGGAGCAAGTGGATAAAGTGTCTTGCCCAAGGACACAACGGCAGTAACTAGGATGGCACAAGCGGGAATCGAACCTGCAACCCTCAAGTTGCTGGCACGGCCACTCTAACAACCGAGCTATGATATAAATCTAATCCATTATTGTTATTATTATTATTACTACGGCAGGGATGTCCAAACTTTTTCCACTGAGGGCCTAACACGGAAAAAATAAAGCATGCGGGGGCCATTTTGATATTTTTCATTTTTAAACCATAACAAAATATATGGATTTATTTAAAAAAAAAAAAATTTTACCTTTAGGCCTGCCGGGGACCATAAAGGGTCTAATGTAAAAAAACAAGTAAAATGTTGTTGTTTTTTTAATTATGTAATGCTTATAGTAAATATCTACAGTATATCAACTTCAGGTTGATATAAAGTAAAAAAAATGTATAATAATAAAAAGGTTTTATACCTTTTCTGTCAAAGACAACTTTGTTTTTTATAATAATACTGAAATATGCAGTATTTCCCCCACTGCCCAAAACATTCAGAAAGCAATGTTTGATGTGAAGTAATTAGAGCCTTAAAAAGATCAATAATGCAGGACACCATTGATTTTAATTATTATTTTTTAGTAATCACTGTGAAAATATAAATAAAATCCCAATAAATATATTTGGGATACAAAAGGTGCCCCACTCATAAAGTGATACATTTTTATTAGGTTTTTTTTTACTATCAACACTTAGGTTATGAAATCAACTTCAAATATAATCTGTCGATTTTACGATTTGAACTATTATTTAGTTTGTTTTATGCTCTTTTGTCAAAGATAATGTTAATGCTTTTGTATGGCAACCACACAAAATATGCAGTATTTACAATATTAAAACATTTTAAAGTGAAATATTTCTAGCCTTGAATTGGTCAATAATTCATTATAACATTGATTTTTTATTTTTATTTTTTAGCAATGGCAAAAAAAGAAAAATAAAGATAAACAAAAGAAAAAAATAACACCCTGCATGGCATTTTTGTGTCAACATTGCAACTTGTTCTAGTTAGATTTCACCTCATTCCACATTTTTTAATATATTTTTTTGAATTTTTGCAATAGCATTTCCAGAATGTGTGGCGGGCTAGTAAAGCAAATGGCCCCCGGGCCACACTTTGGACACCCCTGCACTACAGGATTTTGCTCTTGCTTTGGAATGAAAACGTAATTTTCACTTTTGGGAACAATTCACTTTTTCCAGTGCCTTAAGCGTAATTTTTTGTAAATGTCATCACGCTGGCTTAGTTTAATCGCAGAGGAAATACTTAACGATCAAACTCCCCGAGCTTCAAAATCGACCGTTTGAGTGCCTCTTGGTCGTAGTCATAATATGCTGATTATAAACTAGATGGATATACCGTCAAGGTGTAGTTTTAAACCGGGTGAAAAGCTACTTTCGTATAGAAACCAATTTGCAAGATTGATAGGTTATACATCATTGTGCTTTAATATAGTTTGTGGTGTACCCCAGGGATCAATGCTCTGACCCAAATAGCTTTGTTCCGTTCTGCAAAATGACGGACCTTTGAACTTGTAGCCAAAGTTTCTACTGACACACAATATGTTTTATTTCAAGCCGATACAGATGACTTCCTGTTACTTAATTTTAATGTTACTAAAATTACATGCATGTCCTGCTTCAACAGGAGATGAATATTATAACCTATTAATCATTATACATGTGAATTTTTTTTTTTTACTAAAACATGACTTTTGAGTAAATAATTACAGCTTTTTTTAAGTTAATTTTTTTTCGATTAGGGATATGAATGTTTCATTGAACATTTTAAAAATTTCTTGACGTTTTTCCAAATTTTGAAAAATATACATATTTTCTTCAAAAAATACTGTTTTTTTATTCAATGTGACTTATGGAAACTGGAAAAAAAAATAAAAATATTTTAATAAGATAACAGCCATTTACGTCAAAAAATAAAACTTTGTAAAGATGTATGTCTGTGCATATATGTTTTTTCTTTTAAAAAGAAAAAAAGCTTTTTTCCATAAAAAATAGCTTTTAGAAAAAAAGTGTTTTTATTATTGTTATTATTATTTCAAATATTTAAAAATGGATTTAAAAAGCAATTTAATCTATAAGGACCATTTTTTTTATTTTTTTTTGCGAAAAAACTTTTCTTTTTTTTAAATAAAATTACTTTTTTTGTGTGCTGTAAAAAATATATACAACTTTTTCCCAAAAAACATTATTTATTTTTTTTTTAGAACAATATGACATTTCTGAAAACATTCTTTCTTAACAAGTACAATTAAAAAAACTAACTAAGTGTGATATATAGTTTTTCTTTAAATTTTTATGAGAATACAACTCTCTTGAACATTTATTTATTTTCATAAAAACATTTTTTTTATCTATAAATGATTACAAACTTTTTTGCCTTGAAAATACATCAATGAAACCATAATTCATCTATGTTGTATAAATATTACCACTGCAGGATGATTTATCCAAAATATTTTTTTTATGACTAAAATTCCTGCGGCCTTCAATTTCTTAAAAATATATCTATACATCTATTTTTTTTTCCTTAATATGGTGACTTCCTGATAGAAATATAAACTGTCTGTGCTTTTACTGGCGTTGTTAAGCATCATGAAGTCACACAGCATCTGGCCTTAAGAGCACTGTTTATTTTTCCACCTTACAAGAGAGAGAAGTGATATTTTTGGGATGTTTTCACTTCTTCCTTTTCGAATAAATCATCAGAGACGTGCTGTAAACGCACTTTAGCGGGCTTTTGCACTGTTATGCTTATGAGTGTTAATATTCCGTCTGATGTGTAAGCTCACGTCTGTCATGTGCGGAGAGTTCTAGCAAGCTCGTATCTCCCCCTCCAGGACGGCCTGCATTACAGTCCTGCAACACGGAGCAAGCAGCAGCAGCTGCTCAGGCAAGCGCATTTCCATCCCCACCCTCGGAATCTCCAATCTGTCATTGCAATCATTGGAGGTGGAGGGAAAAAAAAAAAAAAAAAATCCAAAATAAAACATCCCACAGCCAAATGATGCTCCGGTGTGTGACAAAATAGTCGCGAGGCAGGAGGGCTCAGGCAATTTGCTGGCGGATTCTGTTATTCCCATCCCAGCCTCTCGTTTCGCTTTTCCCCCAGCGCCCGCCTGAGCTGATAACAAGTGAGCGCGCTTCCACCGGAATGATGGATGGACTATAGCCACGGGCTTGTCAGGAGAGGGTGCAGGGCCATATGGAAGTGGCATATGGAAGCTCATAGCAGAAGGAGGGGAGAGATGTGCATTTAAGACCTTGTTTTTGAGTCGTACACAGCAAGTTTAGAAGAGGCAGAGTCATTTCCATGGCTTCTTAATTCGCGGCTCGAGTGCCGACTAGAAAACTGGAGGGAAACAGGAGTGTTACGTAGACATATGACATCCCTTTTTGGGTTGTCAAACATATTGAATGGATGTTGGCACAAATACGAACTATTATCGGTCCATACCATAAGCTTGAGCGATGTTTGATGTCAGACAATGTGAAAGATATCCAGGCTATTCTACCGATCATATAGACCAGGGCTCGGCAACCCAAAACGCTGAAAGAGCCGTATTGGACCAAAAATACAAAAAATGAAAAGCCGTACGTAAGCATACTTGCTAACCCTCCTGGATCTTCCGGGAGAGTCCCGAAATTCAGCGCCTCTCCCGAAAACCTCCCAGGACAAAGTTTCTCCCGAAAATCTCCCGAAATTCAGCCTGAGTGAGGACAGTCTGTTTTCACATCCGCTTTTCCACGATATAAACAGCATGTCTGCCCAATGACGTTATAACTGTAGAATGATCGAGGGCGAGTTCTTGGTTTCTTATGTGGGTTTATTGTTAGGCAGTTTCATTAACGTCCTCCCAGCGCGGTAGCAACACACAACAACAGCAGTCACGTTTCCGTCTACCGTAAAGCAGTTAGTCTGCCGTAAACAGCAATGTTGTGACACTCTTAAACAGGACAATACTACCATCTACTGTATATGCACCACAACACCTCCAGGCAACTTCAACCCTTTACTAATACCCTCCTCGATTCACATCCCATCTCCCCGGAGTGTAAATAACCTAATATAAATAATCAAATGTAATTCTAATGTATATACTTGTTCTTATGCTATCTGAACTCTGCTCGCTGTACATATCCGACTAAGTAAGACCTACAGTACACGGTTTCAATGTCCATTTCTCCGTTGATGCAATTTTTGATGACTGAAGTACTGATATCAACCAAATCTCCTCATCCCACCCCCCGGATTGTAAATAATGTAAATAATTCAATGTATATACTATGATGATTAACTAGTGTGATGACTGTATTATGCTGATAGTATATATTTGTACCATGAATTGATTAACGTGGACCCCGACTTAAACAAGTTGAAAAACTTATTCGGGTGTTACCATTTAGTGGGTCAATTGTACGGAATATGTACTGTACTGGTAAATGGTAAATGGGTTGTACTTGTATAGCGCTTTTCTACCCCTTTTTAAGGAGCCCAAAGCGCTTTGACAGTATTTCCACATTCACACACTGACGGTGGGAGCTGCCATGCAAGACGCTCACAAGGACCCATCAGGAGCAAGGGTGAAGTGTCTTGCCCAAGGACACAACGGACGTGACTAGGATGGTAGAAGGTGGGGATTGAACCAGTAACCCTCAGATTGCTGGCACAGTCACTCTACCAACATCGCCACGCCGTCCCCCCTAACTGTGCAATCTACTAATAAAAGTTTCAATCAATCAGTCATGCAAATGTGACAATACTCCTGCCCTCTTAAGCCGCCTAAAATGGATATGCTGCCGGGCACAAAATGGCCGCACACAAAAAAAACATGTTTTTATCCTCACTGTGGTTTTTTGAATGGAGAAGTTCGTACAAATATAGATTTGTAAATGGACAATCTGTACTGCCTTGAACAGGCACAATATCAACAAGGATACACCCACTGTACTACACAAACAAAAGCATCAAGTTGCAACTACTGGCTTAAGGTGCATTAATTTAGCTTACTGGAGAACGTTGGACATCCGTAAGTAATCATAACAAGCTGCCATGTTGCTAACAGTCAGACAATTAAACCCTGGCGACAACACAACTTATTTGGTCTGTGTACTGCAAAGCATGGAAGGCCATAAACATTGTATGCTCTTACTATGCAAATTTAAAATGTAAAAATAATAATTTCTACGTTGCTGGTCATCAATTTACCAGCGATAAACAGGGATTACTGGTGTAAAAAGGTTTATAAAAAACACTTTTAGAGCTTCCAAAATAGCAATTTGCACAGTAACTAACGACAACCCGGCTCTGCTGACTGAATAAGCGTTGGAGATCGATCCGCCCGCCTAAAATGGATGTGCTGCCGGGCACAGAATGGCTGCGCTGTACACTGAGACAAGCTTTGTACAAGAACACCTGTTTTTATTCTCACTGCGGTTTTGTAAATGGAGATGTTCGCACAAATAGAGATTGGTAAACAGAGATTGCAGAATAAGACCCAGAGAGCAGCCATTTGGCTTTTCTACCTATAAAACCCACAGGTCAGCCGGTCGGCTGGAAGGCCCTCCTTTTGCTATGAAAACGAACAGTGATTAGTGAGTCGTCAGTGAGTCAGGCGGGTCAACGGCCACAAAACTAGTCGGGGTGGTTGCAGTCACATGAGCCATTATGGCCACATTGGGCATTAGCATGGCAGTGCCCCTTGGGTGTGTTCTTTGAGCATATCTGAACGTCTTTTGTCTTCTGCGTAAAGGCGACCTGAGGAGTTGAGCAGAACCTGGCACAGCTCAAATCCATAACTAGTATTTTGAAATCAGACATACAATATCATATCTTTGACATAATATCACATTACAGCAGGGGTAGGGAACCAATGGCTCTCGAGCCAGATGTGGCTCTTTTGATGACTGCATCTGGCTCTCAGATAAATCCTAGCTGACGTCGCTTAATACGATAAGTAATTAATAATTCCGCTGGTAATCACAGTGTTAAAAATAACCTTCAAAATATAAAACATTCTCACGCATTTTAATCCATCTACCGCACCTGCTCAAGAAGCCACATTAATGGTCAAAGGTATTTTATTTATCATTGGTTAGCTTCAGAATAACAATGTTATTAAAAAGAATAGGAGATGCATGCATTTAGTTGTTGTAATCAGGGAAAGTCGAAATGAAAGAGAAGGCGTTGGATTCTCTTGTCAGAGCGTGGGACGACACTGTACAAGGGGACAAGTCCACGGGTTTCTCCTCGTTGAGCTAAATTGAATCCTGTCTCTGTTAAATTCCTTGCTTCTTGTCTGTTTAATAGATGTCATCAGTGTTTGAACCCGACAGTTGTATTGTAGGGCTTGTCCCTGACAGTGTGGCCATGTTTAAGTGTTTCCTGTCAGCGCTCTTATTTTGTCTGTTTCCTGTCTTTCTCCCTGAGCGCTGTTTCCCCTCAGCTGGCCACACCTGGTGTCAATCAGCCCGCTCCTATTTTTGCCTGATTTGTCTTCCAGTCAGTGCTGGATTATAGTCGCTCCTACCGGTTGTTTGTCACCACTACCTGTCAACGTCATTAATACTTTGTTGTAGCTGTGTCTACTTTTGTTCACTCTGCTCATGCCATAGTTCCTTCTTGTCACAGTAAGTGTTTTGTTCATAGCCTAGTTTGTTATCCGCCTCGTGCGCACCTTTTGTTAGTACCCTTTTGTTTGTTCTTGTTTTAGTATTTAAATTAAATCATGTTTTCTTATTCAATGCCTGCCACCGTCTCTGCATCTTGGGGTTCGTCAACAAAATGTGACAGTATTTAGTGTTAAAAATATTATACGGCTCTCACGCAAATACATTTTAAAATATTTGGCTTTCATGGCTCTCTCAGCCAAAAATCAATCAATCAATGTTTATTTATATAGCCCCAAATCACAAATGTCTCAAAGGACTGCACAAATCATTACGACTACAACATCCTCGGAAGAACCCACAAAAGGGCAAGGAAAACTCACACCCAGTGGGCAGGGAGAATTCACATCCAGTGGGACGCCAGTGACAATGCTGACTATGAGAAACCTTGGAGAGGACCTCAGATGTGGGCAAACCCCCCCCCCCCCCTCTAGGGGACCGAAAGCAATGGATGTCGAGCGGGTCTAACATGATACTGTGAAAGTTCAATCCATAGTGGCTCCAACACAGCCGCGGGAGTTCAGTTCAAGCGGATCCAAGACAGCAGCGAGAGTCCCTTCCACAGGAAACCATCTCAAGCGGAGGCGGATCAGCAGCGTAGAGATGTCCCCAACCGATACACAGGCGAGCGGTCCATCCTGGGTCCCGACGAGCGGTCCATCCTGGGTCTCGGTTCCTGACCCCTGCATTACAGTATGGGCAAACAGCAACAGTCAGTCAGGTTATCTATGAGTTGAGACCGGGAGAGACAGGAAAAGAGAACATAGAGGGAAAGAGCAAAACGGGCAAAAACAATATACAAATTCTAAAATAAAACAAATCAAATACCTTTCTGGTGTATCTCAGTTTGAAAAAAATGTTACATAAAAGAAAACAATTTTCTTGTACAGATATCAACTTGATGAGCAATTCTGTAAATGACTGGTGGGGCTACCATCAGATTTTGAGTGTTTTATTTTATGAGGTTCTGTTCTTTTACTTTTCCTATGTGTCTGGTTGGGATGTTGGAACCCCAGTGTTGGAGGGTCCTGATAACTTCTACATCCTTCTACTGATTCTCCCCCTCCCCCATTTTATGTCAAGGTGTTTTGAGTGATGTGGCTCAGCATGTCCCCTCCTGTGGTCCCCCAGTGATTGCCCCGTTTTCATAACAAAAGGAAGGTTCACAGGGGGCCTTCCAGCCGATCGGCTGCCCTCTGGGTTTTACAGGTAGAGCAAAAAACCTGGGTCTTCTAGTGTTAAAATGGGACATGTTAGCACCGTTTGGTAACTACCAGTATTTTGGCCTTGGGTCACGAAGGAATAAGAACGTGATAGTGGTAACATTTACCACCAGGGGGAAGTAAAGAATGGGCGCGCATGAGCGTCCAATCCCCAACAAAGGTGAGGAGACATGTTAGCGTCTAACGATGGCTACAGTCACAGTCAGTCACACAGAGTTGCTACAGTCATGACAGCCCACTTTTAATTGGCCGTGGGGGGGAGTGGGGGCTGGGGGGGGGGGGGGTGGTGCAGCCCGAGCCGCTGTCATGCTGCTGCCAGTTTGAGAAAGAGCGAGGTATGGGGGGGGGGGGGTATGCGGTTGCTGTGGGACATGCTATACACCCACCCACCAAACCACTACGGGGGCTGTCAAAGAGCCGGCGGTCTCTAAGGGAACCCCCCCCCCTCCCCCACGCCGCCGCCCCCCACCACTGCTGTGGGCGTCCCGCCTCATTTAGGAGTTTGCAGACAAAGCGGCAATTAAGCAGGGCTTTAAACAATCAAACAGAGTTCCTCAGGGCCCTCCACGAGACCCCACAAGACAATAGATGTGCACACATCAATGGCCACACACACACACACACACACACGCGTAAATAAAGATAGATCATGACTTCATCAGAAATTCAATTATACTTTGAAATATAAAAAGTACAGTATACTGCAAGTTGAAATGAGGCTCCTGTTTCCACCACAGTTTTTTAGTCGGCGCTCGAGCCTTATAAGTCTTAAGTCTCATCTTAAAACTCATTTGTATACTCTAGCCTTTAAATAGACCCCCCTTTTTAGACCAGTTGATCTGCCGTTTCTTTCCTTTTTCTCCTCTGCCCCCCTCTCCCTTGTGGAAGGGGGGCAGGGGGGACACAGGTCCGGTGGCCATGGATGAAGTACTGGCAGTCCAGAGTCGGGACCCAGGATGGACCGCTCGTTCAGTGTCGGGACCCAGGATCGACCGCTCGCCTGTGTATCGACTGGGGACATCTCTGCGCTGCTGATCCGCCTCCGCTTGGGATGGTTTCCTGCTGGCTCCACTATGGACGGGACTCTCGATACTATATTGGATCCACTTCGGACTGGACTCTCACCGCTATGTTGGATCCACTATGGACTGGACTTTCATAATATCATGCTAGACCCGCTCGACATCCATTGCTTTCGGTCCCCCTACGTATGCGGTCCTCTCCAAGGTTTCTCATAGTCATCATTGTCACTGTCACCGACGTCCCACTGGGTGTGAGTTTTTCCTTGCCCTTATGTGGGCTCGGTACCGAGGATGTCGTTGTGGTTTGTGCAGCCCTTTGAGACACTGATTTAGGGCTATATAAATAAACATTGATTGATTGATTGATTGATTGATTGATATGATCGCTAGCATCTGTGCTAACAATATATATCCTTACCAGAAGTCTCCAACAGGTGTCCTTGACCCCCTAAGGCAGACCAGTGCAAATTAACGGCCCCGTTAAGCTTTTCAATCTGGCCCGCCGGACATTCCCCAATAATTTTTGTTTGGATCTTTAATATGGATGGATGGAAGATGGAAACTGTAGCTGCCATTATGAAGTGCAGTGATGTTTTCAAATGACCGTAAGTCTTGGACTATACAAAGTATTTCAATAGTCAAATCTGTGCTTTTGCATGATACACTAGTTACAATGGTCATCTAATTAGTTACTATGGTAATGTAATTAATTACTATGGTAATCTACGTCACAGCAGCTCAGACCAGGCACCGAGCAGTGCTGGTGGGGAGCGTTTCCACAGTGTCCACTTGAAATGTGGGTGTCAGGGACAGACGCGGAAGGAGATTTTCACAACAAAGTTGTAAAGCTTAGTGATATATCAGATGTATCAGATTGCAGGTGGGATTTTTTTTTTTACCCTTTACGTTGTTGATATTGTACTGTTTGTTGCATTTTTGTTAAGTTGCACTTCATTTTAAAATATGACGTTCATATGTTATCAATATTCAGTGTTTTATCCTTCATAATTAATATTGTAAATCCCACATTCTTTGTTTCCATGTGCATTCTTGTTGTTTCATTCAGTAAAAAAATTTAAAATCCCATTCCTTTTTCTACGGTGGTCTGTCATAACGTTTTTACTATTCAAGCAGACAATATTGTGAAGTTTTGTATTAGTGTTGCTAAAAATAGATATACCGTTCCCCAGACACATTATTCTATAAATTTGGCCCCCAAGTCAAGGGCGGTCATGAAAATGTTGGTGGTGTAGACCTTTTGTGCATATATATATATATATATATATGTGTATATATATATATATATATATATATATATACACACATATATATATATATATATATGTATGTATATATATATATATATATATATATATATATATATACACACAAACATATATATATATGTATATATATATGTGTGTATATATATATACCCTGTATATATACACACAAACATATATATATGTATATATATATATATATATGTGTGTATATATATATATATATATATATATATATATATATATATATATATATATATATATATATGTGTGTGTGTTATATATACATGTATATATAACACATTGGTAACATTACAAGCGATTGTCGTGCCAACAGTACATAAAATGTGTCAGGTCCACCAATATTGTAAACATATGGAATTATAAACATGTGACATTAGCATAGGTTTCATTTGTATCTTATGTTGTGTAACATTCGCAGCAATGGCGACGCTAACACAACGTCAGACACCAATAGTCCAAATTTCAGACAATATTTGAACCAAGTTGGGGTCCCAATTACTGTTATAAAATACGAAAGGAGACATCATTAGATATAGTCACGTCCGTTGTGTCCTTGGGCAAGACACTTCACCCTAATTCACCGTAATTGTAATTGTAATTGTACGCCGCCTTCCGCCCGATTGTAGCTGAGATAGGCGCCAGCACCCCCCATGACCCCAAAAGGGAATAAGCGGTAGAAATGGATGGATGGATGACCATTGCTGGATAAATACTGTACAGAAACACATTTACGCACTACTGGGCACTGTACAAAATGGGTTATTTTCTGGAGCATTTAAAAATCGATAAACCCGCATCAGCAATTAAAACATATCTAATAGGGACGGCGTGGCGCAGTGGGAGAGTGGCTGTGCGCAACCCGAGGGTCACTGGTTCAAATCCCACCTAGAACCAACCTCGTCACGTCCGTTGTGTCCTGAGCAAGACACTTCACCCTTGCTCCTGATGGGTGCTGGTTGGCGCCTTGCATGGCAGCTCCCTCCATCAGTGTGTGTGAATGGGTAAATGTGGAAGTAGTGTCAAAGCGCTTTGAGTACCTTGAAGGTAGAAAAGCGCTATACAAGTACAACCCATTTATCATTTATTTACCCTTGCTCCTGATGTGGCCTGGTTAGCGCCTTGCATGGCAGCTCCCGCCATCAGTGTGTGAATGTGTGTGTGAATGGGTGAATGTGGAAATACTGTCAAAGCGCGTTGGGCTCCTTAAAAAGGGGTAAAAAAAGCGCTAAACAAGTACAACCCATTTACCATAAATATGCAAAATGTAAAAACTATCCAAATTAAATTGTTGAGCGTTCAGCGCACTAAAATATTTTTAAATGTTTGGAAAATCTCATTGTTTTGAAACACATGAATGCATGGCAAAACAGGTATTACTGGAACGACAAGGATGAGTTAAACCTTCCTTTTGGCAGGATCCAGATTTGAAATCGGAGATTTTGGCTTTGGGCGAAGATATCTTTTAATCCCCGCTAAAGGCAAAAGCCAGTTATTAGAAACTTCTCTCCATGGCTTCGCCATTTTCAAGCTTCTCGTCTCCTATTACAAAAAGAGATGGTCTTACCTTTTCGGATGCGTAATTGAGTCCCGTACGTCGCGGTGTTCGTTATGCTATATTCTAAAGAGAACAATGCAGTGTCATGCAAGCCTTTAGCGAGAAGTCTGGAGGTTTGATTGACAATGTCGGCGGTGCAGACCCATAACTTCTGCAGCTGCAGACCTACAAGTCCGTAAGTCAGAAGTGACTACATTTAAGTATGCTATATATATATGTATATATATATATATATATATATATATATATATATATATATATATATATATATATATATATATATATATATATATATATATATACACAATATTTTAAGAAATGCATCACATGCAATATTTGCATCATTTACATAAAATAAATGCCAATTTTTGTTTCATTAATGGTAAATGGGTTGGACTTCTATAGCGCTTTTCTACCCCTTTTTAAGGAGCCCAAAGCGCTTTGACAGTATTTCCATATTCGCCCATTCACACACTGACGGCAGGAGCTGCCATGCAAGGCGCTCATCAGGACCCATCAGGAGCAAGGGTGAAGTGTCTTGCCCAAGGACACAACGGACGTGACTAGGATGGTAGAAGGTGGGGATTGAACCAGTAACCCTCAGATTGCTGGCACAGCCACTCTACCAACTTCGCCACGCCGTCACATTAATTCATTCTTAAGTCCAGAATTAGCCACTTGAGATTTTAGCCTTTTGTTACTACGATTTATACTTATTTATCTTTTTATTTTACTGATTTGATAGCTTACTTTATTACTGAAAAGACAGGTGAATGGTCAGCTATATCGGTAATTAAAATTCCATTTGTTCGTAAATATATTATCAATCAGGGTTGGACTAGTTTTTATTATCTATGTTTTTATTTTTATTTGATGTACATTTATCAAATAAATTAAATGTTATTTATTTTTCAATTTTACAAAATAAACAAAATACACTTTACCAAGTAAACTAAAATATACCAAAAATAATCAAAATGTGTAAAGGATTATTTTTCTGTTAATACAAATACAATAATTAGATAGTTAAATGTTTGTCTGTTTTGAATTGATTTCTTTAAAAAAAAAAGTCTAAAAACAGTTCTAAAATACACCTAAACATATAAAAGAAACAAAAAACATGAATAATAATAATAGTAATAATAATAATAATAATAATAATAATAATAATGATAATAATAATAATAATAATGATAATAATAATAATAATAATAATAATAATAATGAGAATATTTTAACTGTGTTAACTATTAAATGAACCTAAAGTATGACTGAATGTTGCTCGGACGGGTTTGGTTTTAGAATTTAGAATCGGAATTGTATTATAATGGTATTATTCTGTATTATTTTGTTGGATTGATTAATAAAAAAATAAAAAATATGTAAAAAAAAAAAAAAAAAAAAATTTAGATATTAATATATATATATATATATATATATATATATATATATATATATATATATATATATATATATATATATGTCTTGATTGGATTATCCGGAGAATAGTGCTCGATACCGTGGTAGAGCGCAATATGTAGGTGTGGGAAAAAATCACAAGACTACGATTTCACTGCGCTTGTTGAGGGATGATAGATCTGGATGATATATAATAAACAGTTTCTCTTTCAAGCATCTTTTATTACCACTGTTGTAAGGTGTGCTGGATGCAAGAATTTGCCATGTTATTGAATATTCAACATTATTGTCTTTGAGGTTCCAAATGTGTTTGCTGAGTTCTGTAGAATTTCAACATGCCGCCATAGACGGAAACACCTCCTAGGTAACACATGAGCCAATCACCACACTCTACGCCTGCTTGCACCCACCCACTCTGTGCCCTATATAAACCATTGTATGTGAATGCTTCCATTAAAATCTCCTGATGATTGAGGGAACCCCTCTTGAAACAGATCTGTAGAGATGAAGTAGTCTTGTGATTTTTTCCCACACCTATATATATATATATATATATATATATATCCATCCATCCATTTTCTACCGCTTATTCCTTTTTGGGGTCATATATATATATATATATATATATATATATATATATATATATCCATCCATCCATTTTCTACCGCTTATTCCTTTTTGGGGTCATATATATATATATATATATATATATATATATATATATATATATATATATATATATATATATATATATATATACATATATATATATATATATATATATATATATATATATATATATATATAGCACTAAAGCTATTTTTAAAACGCAACAAAACAAAACACAATGACACTCAAGGAAAACGTATAAAATGACCATCCCACACAAACAACTAAAATATGATTAAAAAATATATAGAAATACACTATGATGCCAAAAGTATTTGGCCACCTGCTTTTACTCAGATATGTACTTGAAGTGCCAATTGTCCAACATGTTTTAGTATCCTGGAACATTCAAAGCTCCTTTCAGTGGAACTAAGGGGCAAAGCTCAACTCCTGAAAAAACAACCCCACACCATAATTCCTCCTCCACCAAATTTCCCATTCGCCACAATGCAGTCCGAAATGTAGCGTTCTCCTGGCAACCTCCAAACCCAAACTGGTCCATCAGATTGCCAGATAGAAAAGCGTGATTCATCACTCCAAAGAAGGCGTCTCTATCGCTCCAGGGTCCAGTGGCAACGTGCTTTACACCACATCATTCCAACACTTTGCATTGGACTTGGTGATGTACGGCTTAGATGCAGCTGTCGGCCATGAAAACCTATTCTTCGGAGCTCTCTGCGTACTGTAAGTGGGTTAATAGGAAGGTCACATGAAGTTTGGAGCTCTGTAGCATCTGACTGTGCAGAAAGTCCTTGCACTATAAACTTCAGCATCCGCCGACCCCTCTCTGTCAGTTTACGTGGTCTACCACTTGGTGGCTGAGTTGCTGTTGTTCCCAAACTCTTCACTTTTCTTATAATAAAGTTGACTTTAAAATATTTTGGCGCGAGGAAATTTCACGACTGGATTTGTTGCACAGGTGGCATCCTATGACAGTTCCGCGCTGGAAATCACTGAGAGCGGCCCATTCTTTCACAAATGTTTGTAGAAACAGTCTCCATGCCTAAGTGCTTGATTTTATACACCTGCCAAGTGATTAGGACACCTGTTTCTGATCATTTGGATGGGTGGCCAAATACTTTTGGCAATATAGTGTGTATCAAACAAAGAAATATTCCAGAAAGTGTTTGCATGCCTTGTCTGTCGGCGTTAACGCCTGCATAGCAACGTCATGACGACGGTGGCTGTGGTTGTCAACACAAAGACGCCAACAAAACACAAAAGCCATCATCTTTCTCATGCTTCCTGTGTAGGGAATATGGCATTTGTTTGTGCTCGTGTTGCAGTAATCACACACACATGCACAACATTCTCAGTTGGACATACATTAATGTCCTCATCTCATCGCTGGTGTTTCCTGCAGCTGGAAGCTGCTGCACGAAAAGTGGCTCCATCTTGCACGCTCGACATGGATGGAAACATTTTTTTTTTCCAAACAGGCCCTTCTTCGTTTTCTTCTTCTTCTTCTTCTTCTTTTTCTTCTTCTTCTGGGAGCTGGCCCGCATCCAGGAAACCCTCCAAAAAGGCTCCACAGCTGTCTCCCAGCACTTAAATGCAGCATATGCTGCCCAAGTACAATTGTTTCCTATTCCACTAAAGACCTACTTTTTCACAGCGAGACCATTTAATGTCACTTCCATTTCGAGTGAAGTTTGCTCAAAATGAAAAACTAAAGCTGTGAAAATGAGCGATGAGTGTGTGTGTGTTTTTTTTTTTTTTTTTTCTCAAAGCGTCACTAATTTTGGCAGTGATGACATTTTGATTCTCAGCTTGTGAGTTTGTGAAACAACACCATCTGTGTGCGTTCCTCTAATTAGCTTAATAGACACAAACACGCACTCTTGCAACAAGACGCTAATTTCTGTTTTTGGATTTTCTTTTTTCTATTTCCTGTCTTTTTGACAGGCATGCATTTGCACTTTGCATTCATGTAACATAAAAATGCATTTTTTTACTTTAAACCAGGCTTCCATTTACCTATTATATTATTGATTACATGTTATTGTTATATAATTATATTATTTTAGTCTTATTTAATATAATTTCCCATTGTGAAGTGTAATTTATTAAACACAATTAGAATTATTAGCTTTGAATATAAGTGTGGATAAATACATTGATAATTGTCTTTATATGTAATGATACAGGAAGAAAAAATAGCATTTTATACACTTATGGGTTTCACATGTTCATATAGCATGCAAAAATAAAAATTAGCCAATTGGCCTTCCATAATTTAAATTAAAAAAACAACACAAAATAATTGGAAAATGTATCTAAAAACAATGTTAATAAAAAAATCTAATCAACAACTATTTTCCCCCATAGAGACTTTAAGGAAACTATTGGAAATCCAAATATTAAATAAATAAAATCAAAACAATTATGTGATAAAATAAAGAGAACACAACATTTATAATAAAATGAAAAAATCTACTTAGTTAGCAAAACAGTTATTTTTAGTCGATCAAGTTAATCATAAAACCCCAAAAAAAGCTATGTAATATATTATTAAAATGTAAAATTTATCATGCAAAAATAAAACAATGTCCAGCTAGAATTTAAAAAAATGAATATGTGTGTATATGTATATATATATATATATATATATATATATATAATGCAAATATTACATACATACAATTGCAAAATATTGTATTAAAATAAAGAAAATATAACGTTATAATTAAAATAAAAAAATACTGTAGTAAAATATAAAGAACAACATTTAATCATTAAAAAATATGTATTCAGTTAGCACTCATTTTCTCCTTCACTCCTTCATCAATTAAGAGATTCATCAAACCAAAGAAAAAACATTTAAATAATAAATTTTCCTAATTTGAATATACTATGCAAAAAATAATAATTTGTTATATATATATATATATATATATATATATATATATATATATATATATATATATATATATATATATACATATATATATACATATATTTAATACAAATATTACATACATACAATTGAAAACATACTGTAATAAAATAAAGAGAATATAACAATTATAATTAAAATAAAATAATACTGTAGTAAAATATAAAGAACAACATTCAATCATTGCAAAAGTATGTATTTAGTTAGCACTCATTTTCTCCTTTATCAATCCAGGAATTCACTAATGCAAAAGTATATTTTGCAAAATGTTTAAAAAACACTATGTCTACTCTTAAAGTTATATATATCATGCTAAATAAATGTAACAGTAACTACAAAAATGTATAACGATAATATAAAAGAAAGATAAAATTAAAAGCCCATGAACCAAAAATCGTGCAAAAGAAAACAAACATTTTTAGATAGGTCCTTGTGGAGAGGCGGAGCCGACGAGCCGACAGCGGGCCAGGGCAAACACTGGTCCTGCCCAAGATGGCGCGACAGACAGGCAAGAAGACATGCTTATTGAAATAATAAATCAGAGTCAAACCTGCTACGATGCGTCTTGTCACCACAACCCACACGATGACGGCTGGAGACCCGTCACAGTCCTCTTTTGTGCACTGTACTATTTTCTTTTACCATGATCACACTAGATATAAATAAGATAGAAAAAGTATAGAATAGCAATATATACAATAGAGTATACAAATAATACACAGTCATAGTAAATAAAAATATACTAAATTGTTCTAAAATCCCTTTTTTAGTTTTTATTTTTAAATTCCCCTTTTTTTTGTTTAAATCTGTTTCAAATTCAAACAAGAGATACAGAAAAATATAGCTAGTGTTTATATGAATATGTTAATTCATCAAATATTACTACCACCACTACAACTATCCATCCATCCATCCATCCATCCCTCTTCCTCCGCTTATCCGAGGTTGGGTCGCGGGGGCAACAGCCTAAGCAGGGAAACCCAGACTTCCCTCTCCCCAGCCACTTCGTCTAGCTCTTCCCGGGGGATCCCGAGGCGTTCCCAGGCCAGCCGGGAGACATAGTCTTCCCAACGTGTCCTGGGACTTCTACCGGTTGGACGTGCCCTCAACACCTCCCTCGGGAGGCGTTCGGGTGGCATCCTGACCAGATGCCCGAACCACCTCATCTGGCTCCTCTCAATTTGGAGGAGCAGCGGATTTACTTTGAGTTCCTCTCGGATGGCAGAGCTTCTCACCCTATCTCTAAGGGAGAGCCCCGCCACACGGCGGAGGAAACTCATTTCGGCCGCTTGTACCCGTGATCTTGTCCTTTCGGTCATGACCCAAAGCTCATGACCATAGGTGAGGATGGGAACGCAGATCAACCGGTAAATTGAGAGCTTTGCCTTCCGGCTCAGCTCCTTCTTCACCACAACGGATCGATACAACGTCCGCATTACTGAAAACGCCGCACTGATCCGCCTGTCGATCTCACGATCCACTCTTCCCCCACTCGTGAACAAGACTCCTAGGCACTTGAACTCCTCCACTTGGGGCAGGGTCTCCTCCCCAACCCGGAGATGGCACTCCACCCTTTTCCTAATACTGTAAAAAATGTGAATACCATCAAATATAACAAAATTAAATATTACAGGGATGCCATATATTATTTTAAAGGGGAACATTATCACAATTTCAAAAGGGTTAAAAACAATAAAAATCAGTTCCCAGTGGCTTGTTGTATTTTTTGAAGTTTTTTTCAAAATTTTACCGGTCCCGGAATATCCCTAAATAAAGCTTTAAAGTGCCTTATTTTCGCTATCTTCGAAACCACTGTCCATTTCCCTGTGACGTCATTAAGGGCTGCCAATACAAACAACATGGCAGTTACCACAGCAAGATATAGCGACATTAGCTCGGATTCAGAATCGGATTTCAGCGGCTTAAGCGATTCAACAGATTACACATGTATTGAAACAGATGGTCGGAGTATGGAGGCAGATAGCGAAAACGAAATTGAAGAAGAAATTGAAGCTTTTGAGCGAATAGCTATTGACGCTATTCGGCCATAGTGTGGGTGTACCTAATGAAGTGGCCCATAGCATGGCTGCCTTATTAGCATCGCCGGTAAAATGTGTGGATCAAACGATCAGGACTTTCGCATCTTGTGACACTGGAGCAACTTAAATCCGTCAATTGGTAAGTGTTTGTTTCGCCTTAAATGTGGGTATCTAGTTTCAAATGTACATACAGCTAGCGTAAATAGCGTGTTAGCATCGATTAGCGTAGCATGTTAGCATCGATTAGCATAGCATGTGTTGCATTCTGATCTGTTCTTCCTTCGGTCAACGCCCCCAGATTGTTTGATGACACATAAGCTGGTTTTAAATCAATCAGAAACAGAGGTTGCTCATTTTCCTATTTTATTACCAAAGCGCTTAGGGAGATCAATCCAGATACAACATTTCAAAGCTCGGTCCAAATTGATCTAATCCTAAAATGGCAGTTTCTCCCTCCTCACTCACTCTCACCCGCCCCTCTTCTTCTCCTCCCTACTTCGGACAGTTGAGATAGGGATTGTTATGTCTTCATTCCAACATTCCAAATTCAAGGTCTATGTAAAAGGCTCACACTTTAGCTGTTCTAAAATCTGACGAGGAAATAAAAAGACAACCAAATCCAACACATGTTAGCATCGATTAGCTGGCAGTCATGCCGTGACCAAATATGTCTGATTAGCCCATAAGTCAACAACATCAACAAAACTCACCTTTGTGATTTCGTTGACTTAATTGTTGCAAATGCACCTGCAGGTTATCCATACATCTCTGTGCCATGTCTGCCTTAGCATCGCCGGTCAAATGTGAAGACACTCTGGCACATTCAATGGGGGTCTGGCGGCAGATTTCTTGCCAGTGGTGCAACTTGAATCCCTCCCTGTTAGTGTTGTTACACCCTCCAACAACACACCGACGAGGCATGATGTCTCCAAGGTTCCAAAAAATAGTCGAAAAAACGGAAAATAACAGAGCTGAGACCCGGTGTTTGTAATGTGAAAATGAATATGGCGGGTGTGTTACCTCGGCGACGTCATCGCTAAAAGACCGATAAACAGAAAGGCGTTTAATTTGCCAAAATTCACCCATTTAGAGTTCGGAAATCGGTTAAAAAAATACATGGTCTTTTTTCTGCAACATCAAGGTATATATTGACGCTTGCATAGGTTTGGTGATAATGTTCCCCTTTAAGATAGAGACAAAATTGCGACTCGACACTGAAATAAAGCTGTTTGTAGTAGTGTGAGTACACTTGATGTGTTTTATGCATGCTGTGTGTTGGGGGTCACAAGGTGAGCAACAGGAGAAGACAGTTTTTCACCCGTTTTCTTGCAAAAAGATCACGACTGCAATTACGCAGCTTCACCTGCTGCGTGGGTTTAATGACAACATCACCGTCGTTATGCAAACATTTCCTTGGAATCCATCAAATCTTCTCCTCCATCTCCTCGCCTGCTCCTCATCCCCCCTGAAAAGTGACATTAGCAAATGGAAGTTAATTTGCCTCCCTCGGAACACGTTACAATCAGCGGAAAGGTTAATGTTTCTGCTAATTTATGAATGCGGGATTGCTGTCAGCGGCAGGGTTTTGGGGGGGGTGGGGGGGGGGTGCTTTTGAAAGGCCTGACACTGTAAATTAAGCCTGTCACGTCGTCTCGCGCTCGCCGGCGGATCAGAAGACGCCACATTGGATGATGTCAGACAGGCGGGCAAACGGCCCTGAGGGAGCAGACACCTCACCGCCTCGCTTTGCGAAAACACGGCGAGTCTGTGGCTTTTGGAAAAAAGGTAAAGCTGGGTCACGTGACGCCGGGTGATGAGACTTGTGCTAATTTACAGAGACTCGTGAGGGAGTCAAGATGTCTTGTTTATCCCAGCGCGGAGCATTGCGGGAACATGGCGGACACTTTCCCCGTATTTGTCCTAGAGCAGTGTTTTTTCCCAACCTTTTTTTGAGCACAATTTTTTTATTGAAAAATTACGGAGGCCCACCAACCTGCAGAAAACATTAAAAAAATGAAACTCGGCAGCCGATATTGACGGTAAAAAGTCGTTCTTGCAATTGTTGGATATGAATTCAAACCATAACCAAGCATGCATCACTATAGCTCTTGTCTCATCACGCTGGGATTTATTTGGAGTTTGTTTGTGTTTTCCTGTGTGTAGTGTTTTAGTTCTTGTCTTGTGCTCTTATTTTGTTGTTGATCGTCATATCATGTTCGGATGTACTTTGTGGACGCCGTCTGCTGTTCCACACGCTGTAAGTCTTTGCTGTCGTCCAGCATTCTGTTTTTGTTTACTTTGCCGCCAGTTCAGTTTTAGTTTCGTTTTGCATACCCATGCCTAAGCTTCAATACCTTTTCTTAGCGGCACTAGCCTTCTATTTATTTTTGGTTTAAGCATTAGATACCTATTTTCCTGCACACTGCCTCCCGCTGTCGTCTGCATATTATGATCATCACAAAAAACAATGCTCCCGACATCCACAAACCAATTAGCTACCTGCTGCCACCTACTGATATGGAAAAGTACTACACGGTTTCTCTGCTTTTTTCTGTTTTGTTGGTATTTTCCTGTAGCAGTTTCATGTCTTCCTTTGAGCGCTATTTCCCGCACCTGCTTTGTTTTAGTGTTTAAGAATATTTCAGTTGTTTTTATCCTTCTTTGCGGGGACATTGTTGACTGTCATGTCATGTTTGGATGTACTTTGTGGACGCCGTCTGCTGCTCCACACGCTGTAAGTCTTTGCTGTCGTCCCGCATTCTGTTTTTGTGTACTTTGCAGCCAGTTCAGTTTTAGTTTCGTTTTGCATAGCCATGCCTAAGCTTCAATATCTTTTCTTAGCGGCACTTGTCTTTTTTTATTTTTGGTTTAAGCATTAGATACCTATTTTCCTGCACACTGCCTCCCGGTGTCGTCTGCATTATGTGATCCCCACAAACTATGTTCCCGACATCCACTAAGCAGTTAGCTACTTGCTGCCACCTACTGATATGGAAAAGTACTACACAGTTACTCTGCTTTTTTCTGTTTAATTGGTATTTTCCTGTAGCAGTTTCATGTCTTCCTTTGAGCGCTATTTCCCACACCTGCTTTGTTTTAGTGTTTAAGAATATTTCAGTTGTTTTTATCCTTTTTTGCGGGGACATTGTTGACTGTTATGTTATGTTCGGATGTACTTTGTGGACGCCATCTGCTGCTCCACACGCTGTATGTCTTTGCTGTCGTCCAGCATTCTGCTTTTGTGTACTTTGCAGCCAGTTCAGTTTTAGTTTCGTTTTGCATACCCATGCCTAAGCTTCAATACCTTTTCTTAGCCGCACTTGCCTTTTGTTTATTTTTGGTTTAAGCATTAGATACCTATTTTCCTGCACACTGCCTCCCGCTGTCGTTTGCATATTGTGATCACCACAAACCATGTTCCCGACATCCACAAAGCAATTAGCTTTTTCCTGCCACCTACTGATATGGAAAAATACTACACAGTTACTCTGCTTTTTTCTGTTTTGGTGGTATTTTCCTGTAGCAGTTTCATGTCTTCCTTTGAGCGCTAGTTCCCGCACCTACTTTGTTTTAGTGTTTAAGAATATGTCAGTTGTTTTTAATCCTTCTTTGCGGGGTCATTGTTGACTGTCTTGGTCATGTTCGGATGTACTTTGTGGACGCCATCTCTGCATTCTATTTTTGTTTACTTTGCAGCCAGTTCAGTTTTAGTTTCGTTTTGCATACCCATGCCTAAGCTTCAATACCTTTTCTTAGCGGCACTTGCCTGTTATTATTTTGGGTTTAAGCATTAGATACCTATTTTCCTGCACCCTGCCTCCCGCTGTCGTCTGCATATTGTGATCATCACAAAAAACAATGCTCCCGACATCCACAAAGTAATTAGCTACCTGCTGCCACCTACTGATATGGAAAAATACTACACAGTTACTCTGCTTTTTTCTGTTTTGTTGGTATTTTCCTGTAGCAGTTTAATGTCTTCCTTTGAGCGCTATTTACCGCACCTGCTTTGTTTTAGTGTTTAAGAATATTTCAGTTGTTTTTATCCTTTTTTGCGGGGACATTGTTGACTGTTATGTTATGTTCGGATGTACTTTGTGGACGCCGTCTGCTGCTCCTCACGCTGTAAGTCTTTGCTGTCGTCCAGCATTCTGTTTTTGTTTACTTTGCGGCCAGTTCAGTTTTAGTTTCGTTTTTCATAGCCATGCCTAAGCTTCAATACCTTTTGTTAGCCGCACTTGCCCTTTGTTTATTTTTGGTTTAAGAATTAGCTACCTTTTTACCTGCACTCTGCCCCCCACTGTCCTCTGCATATTGTGATCACCACAAAAAACAATGCTCCCGACATCCACAAAGCAAATAGCTACTTGCTGCCACCTACTGATATGGAAAAGTACTACACAGTTACTTTGTTTTTTCTGTTTTGGTGGTATTTTCCCGTAGCAGTTTCATGTCTTCCTTTGAGCGCTATTTCCCGCACCTGCTTTGTTTTAGTGTTTAAGAATATTTCAGTTGTTTTTATCATTCTTTGCAGGGACATTTTTGACTGTCATGTCATGTTCGGATGTACTTTGTGGACGCCATCTCTGCTCCACACGCTGTAAGTCTTTGCTGTCGTCCAGCATTCTGTTTTTGTTTACTTTTCAGCCAGTTCAGTTTTAGTTTCGTTTTGCATAGCCATGCCTAAGCTTCAATACCTTTTCTTGGTGGCATTTGCCTTCTGTTTATTTTTGGTTTAAGCATTAGATACCTATTTTCCTGCTCACTGCCTCCCGCTGTCGTCTGCATATTGTGATCACCACAAACCATGTTCCCGACATCCACAAAGCAATTAGCTTTTTGCTGCCACCTACTCATATAGAAAAGTACTACACAGTTACTCTGCTTTTTTCTGTTTTGTTGGTATTTTCCTGTCGCAGTTTCATGTCTTCCTTTGAGCGCTATTTCCCGCACCTGCTTTGTTTTAGTGTTTAAGAATATTTCAGTTGTTTTTATCGTTTTTTGCGGTGACATTGTTGACTGTCATGTCATGTTTGGATGTACTTTGTGGACGCCGTCTGCTGCTCCACAAGCTGTAAGTCTTTGCTGTCATCCAGCATGCTCTTTTTGTTTACTCTGCTGCCTGTTCAGTTTTTAGTTTCGTTTTGCATAACCTTCCCTAAACTGAAATGGCTTTGGTTTATATTTGCTTTACCTTTTACACTGCCTACCGCTCTCGTCTGCATATTGGGATCAAAACAAACCATCGCCGTCGTTCCCTACGAAGCAATTAGCTACCTGCTGCCCTCTACTGATACGGAAGAGTATAACATGGTTACTCTGTCGAGCTCTAGACAGCACAGACACTCAACAACGGCACAATATTTGCGGATTATAACTGCTGGTTTGCAAACAATACATTTAACCCATAATCTCTCACGGCACACGAGACTCTATCTGGTACCATGAATTGATTAAAGTGGACCCCAACTTAAACAAGTTGAAAAACGTATTCGGGTGTTACCATTTAGTGATTAATTGTACGTAATATGTACTGTGTGTACAATCTATTAATAAAAGTTTCAATCAATCAATGAATCTAACTGCATACAAGTGTGCCGCGGCACAGTGGTTGAAAAACACTGTCCTATAAAACTACTATTTCTTACATTACTGTCCTTACACCACTCCAAGTTTTTTTATATGTAAACATACTGAAATGATTATTCACTAAATTAATTTAGCAATTTGATTGTTAAAAAGTTGGCCTTTTTGGTTGCCAGAATGATTGGTTGAAAGCAGCTTGTGTGAAGTGTGATTGTTTGTAGGATCACATTGTGTTTACTAGGAATTGGACATATTTTGTTTTTATTTGCAAATCCAAAATTTTTTACGAAAAACACATTTTAAAAACTGTTTATTCTTAATCAAAACCATCACATCTCAGGATGGGTGCAAAATGGTGTATTTTTGTAAGTACCGACCATATTTTGTCAATATTACCGGGTACCGACTCGCGTAAAAACAAACGGTAACATATTCTGATAACTTTTGTTGCAAGCGACGCCATGTTTGGTTGCACGACTCAAGCGTTGTCGGGCAAACAGGCGTGTATTTGTAGCAGACAGTAAGTTGTTCATGCCAACAAAGCAAACAAGCTTCATGAATAAAATTTAAAAAAAAAACACTCAAAATACTTATCCCTGTATATTTAATATACATAGTTCAGGGATCGGCAGCCTTTATCACTCAAAGAGCCCTTTTGACCCGTGTCACAAAGTAAAGTAGACAATAGGAGCCACAAACATTCTCGCGGATATCTGTTGGTGGTCACCCAGATAACAAGATTAAGGGCTTTCTCTGAAGCCATTGCCTTTGATGCCTTCTCCACCATGTACTAACTGCTTGCCAGTCCAGCAACATGTTGTACGTGGCTTCCGCAGATACACGTACACGACTGCAAGGCATACTGGGTGATACAGAGTACGGTGATGGTTGTGATATAAACAACTTTAACACTCTTACTGATATGCGCCACACTGTGAAGCCACACCAAACAAGAATGACAAACACATTTCGGGAGAACATCCTCGCAGTAACACAACATAAACGCAACACAACAAATACCCAGAATCCTGTGCATCCATGACTATTGCTGACTCTGTCATACACCCCGCTAACACCGCCGTAGGTTGCTGATAACGTCCTTGCCTCAATTTGCTCTGCAATTTTACGAGAATTAAGTCGTAACGTTACAGAATATCTATATTTTTTATTTATCTCTACTCTGAAAATTAATTATAATTTAGCCAGAGCAATGAGGTAATCTTGCAAAAATAAGGTTGCATGTTTGTCAAAATATTTAGAAAAATATTTTGAAATTTATAGAAAAAAAGTGCACAGTTTTTCAAATAAAGTATATTGAAAAACAAGTTATTTCATGAAAATAAAGACCCAATAGTTGTCATTAAAAAGTTATAATAAATTAATGAGTTGCAGAAAATTTAGTCTAAATATTACAAGAATACATTAGTAATTTTATGAGCAAAAAAAAAGTCAGACTGTATTGACAAAAGTCATTATTTAAGACGTTTGATCATCCTCTCCTTTGTTTCAATTGACATCTCTCCTGTTGGAGCCATGATTCATGTACATCCACCTGCTGCAACAGATTTCCAAGGTATGAACACTCCTTTTTTCAACTGAAGACAAATAAACACATTTAATCTGATATAGAAATTAAAATGCTTTCACTTTGCGTGATCTAAAAATGAAACTGTGACTGACTACCACTAATTATTTCCTTGATTTATTTGAGTGTTTCCTAAAAGCCCAACAGTTGCCATTTGAAAGGACTATAGTGTTGTGTCATGTCCTACCAAATTAAACAACCCAATGAACGTCCTCCATGTTCAGTGATTCCATAATTTTTGCCAGGGGTTGTATACATGACAGTTGTTTTTTTTATTTGTGTTAAAATTGAAAGGATACATAGAGGATGAATCCATGAAAGCTCAGTAAACCGATATCTGGAAAGGTTTTGTACAAACTCCGTTTCCATATGAGTTGGTAAATTGTGTTTGATGTAAATATAAATGTAATACAATGATTTGCAAATCATTTTCAACCCATATTCAATTAAATGCACTACAAAGACAAGATATTTGAAGTTCAAACTCATAAACTTTTTTTTTTTTTGCAAATAATAATTAACTTACAATTTCATGGCTGAAACACGTGCCAAAGTAGTTGGGAAAGGGCATGTTCACCACTGTGTTCCATCACATTTTCTTTTAACAACACTCAATAAACGTTTGGGAACTGAGGAAACTAATTGTTGAAGCTTTGAAAGTGGAATTCTTTCCCATTCTTGTTTTATGTAGAGCTTCAGTCGTTCAACAGTCCGTGGTCTCCGCTCTTGTATTTTACGCTTCATAATGCGCCACACATTTCCGGTGGGAGACAGGTCTGGACTGCAGGGGGGACAGGAAAGTACCCGCACTCTTTTTTTATGAAGCCACGCTGTTGTAACACGTGCTGAATGTGGCTTGGTATTTTCGTGCTGAAATAAGCAGGGGCGTCCATGAAAAAGACGGCGCTTAGATGGCAGCATATGTTGTTCCAAAACCTGTATGTAACTTTCAGCCTTAATGGTGCCTTCACAGATTTGTAAGTTACCCATGCTTTGGGCAGTAATGCACCCCCATACCATCACAGATGCTGGCTTTTGAACTTTGCGTCGATAACAGTCTGGATGGTTCGCTTCCCCTTTGGTCCGGATGACACGATGTCGAATATTTTTAAAAACAATTTGAAATGTGGACTCGTCAGACCACAGACAACTTTTCCACTTTGCATCAGTCCATCTTAGATGATCTCGGGCCCAGAGAAGCCGGCAGCGTTTCTTTCTTTCTTTCGCTTTGCATAGTATAGCTTTAACTTGCACTTACAGATGTAGTGACGAACTGCATTTAGTGACAGTGGTTTTCTGAAGTGTTCCAGAGCCCATGTGGTGATATCCTTTAGAGATTGATGTCGGTTTTTGATACAGTGCCGTCTGAGGGATCGAAGGTCACAGTCATTCAATGTTGGTTTCCGGCCATGCCGCTTACGTGGAGTGATTTCCCCAGATTCTCTGAACCTTTTGATGATATTATGGAGCGTAGATGTTGAAATCCCTAAATTTCTTGCAATTGCACTTTGAGAAACGTTGTTCTTAAACTGTTTGACTATTTGCTCACACAGTTGTGGACAAAGGGGTGTACCTCGCCCCATCCTTTCTTGTGAAAGACTGAGCATTTTTCTGGGAAGCTGTTTTTATACCCAATCATGGCACCCACCTGTTCCCAATTAGCCTGCACACCAGTAGTGTCTTAAGCTCTGGAACACTCTGCCCCTCCATGTTCAACCTGCTTCCACAGTGGAGTGTTTTATGTCTCCTCTTAAGACCCACTTTTATTCTTTGGCTTTTAACACTACGTGAGTTGTGTGGTCCTCTGTCCTCTGTTGACCTCTGTGTTTTTTATACACTTTGATTTCTATTTTACAGTTTCAATTGATTTTACCCTTTAAAATTGTTTTTAATCATATTTGTTTTTATATCATTCAGTCATTGGTGGAGCATAATATTGTTTTTTTAATATTGTTTTTTAACATGGCTGTGCAGCACTTTGGAAATGTTATTGTTGTTTAAATGTATATATAAATAAAGTGGATTGATTGGATTAGGATGTTCCAAATAAGTGTTTGATGAGCATTCCTCAACTTTATCAGTATTTATTGCCACCTTTTCCAACTTTTTTGTCACCTGTTGCTGGCATCAATTTCTAAAGTTAATGATTATTTGCACAAAAAAACAAATGTTTATAGCTCGGTATAGCTCGGTTGGTAGAGCGGCCGTGCCATTCTAGTCCCTGCCGTTGTGTCCTTGGGCAAGACACTTTACCCACCTGCTCCCAGTGCCACCCACACTGGTTTAAATGTAAAAAAAAAAAAAAAAAAGTAGATATGTGTTTCACTATGTAGAGCTCTTTGAGTCACTAGAGAAAAAGCGCTATATAAATATAATTCACTAATTCACTTATCAGTTTGAACATCAAATATGTTGTCTTTGTACACTGAATATGGTTTGAAAATAATTTACAGATCATTGTATTTCGTTTATATTTACATCAAACACAAATTCCCAATACATATGGAAACGGGGTTTGTACAACAAAATGATGTTTCATTCCGGTTTCAGGGCAAATCACTCGACTGAGACAGCCCTCGCAAAATTGACTAATGATCTATTGCTAACGATGGACTCTGATGCGTCATCTATGTTGCTGCTCCTCGATCTTAGCGCTGCTTTCGATACCGTCGATCATAATATTTTATTAGAGCGTATCACAACACGAATTGGTATGTCAGACTTAGCCCTGTCATGGTTTAACTCTTATCTTACTGATAGGATGCAGTGCGTCTCCCATAACAGTGTGACCTCGGACTACGTTAAGGTAACGTGTAGAGTTCCCCAGGGTTCGGTCCTTGGCCCTGCACTCTTCAGCATCTACATGCTGCCGCTAGGTGACATCATACGCAAATACGGTATTAGCTTTCACTGTTATGCTGATGACACCCAACTCTACATGCCCCTAAAGCTGACCAACACGCCGGATTGTAGTCAGCTGGAGGCGTGTCTTAATGAAATTAAACAATGGATGTCCGCTAACTTTTTGCAACTCAACGCCAAAAAAACGGAAATGCTGATTATCGGTCCTGCTAGACACCGAACTCTATTTAATAATACAACTCTAACATTTGACAACCAAACAATTAAACAAGGCGACACGGTAAAGAATCTGGGTATTATCTTCGACCCAACTCTCTCCTTTGAGGCACACATTAAAAGCGTTACTAAAACGGCCTTCTTTCATCTCCGTAATATCGCTAAAATTCGCTCCATTCTGTCCACTAAAGACGCCGAGATCATTATCCATGCGTTTGTTACGTCTCGCCTCGATTACTGTAACGTATTATTTCAGGTCTCCCCATGTCTAGCATTAAAACATTACAGTTGGTACAAAATGCGGCTGCTAGACTTTTGACAAGAACAAGAAAGTTTGATCATATTACGCCTGTACTTGCTCACCTGCACTGGCTTCTTGTGCACTGAAGATGTGACTTTAAGGTTTTACTACTTACGTATAAAATACTACACGGTCTAGCTCCAGCCTATCTTGCCTATTGTATTGTACCATATGTCCCGGCAAGAAATCTGCGTTCAAAAGACTCCGGCTTATTAGTGATTCCTAGAGCCCAAAAAAAGTCCGCGGGCTATAGAGCGTTTTCCGTTCGGGCTCCAGTACTCTGGAATGCCCTCCCGGCAACAGTTCGAGATGCTACCTCAGTAGAAGCATTTAAGTCGCACCTTAAAACTCATCTGTATACTCTAGCCTTTAAATAGACCTCCTTTTTAGACCAGTTGATCTGCCGCTTCTTTTCTTTCTCCTATGTCCCCCCCCTCCCTTGTGGAGGGGGTCCGGTCCGATGACCATGGATGAAGTACTAGCTGTCTAGAGTCGAGACCCAGGATGGACCGCTCGTCGGGACCCAGGATGGACCGCTCGCCTGTATCAGTTGGGGACATCTCTACGCTGCTGATCCGCCTCCGCTTGAGATGGTCTCCTGTGGACGGGACTCTCGCTGCTGTCTTGGATCCGCTTGAACTGAACTCTCGCGGCTGTGTTGGAGCCACTATGGATTGAACTTTCACAGTATCATGTTAGACCTGCTCGACATCCCTTGCTTTCGGTCCCCTAGAGGGGGGGGTTTGCCCACATCTGAGGTCCTCTCCAAGGTTTCTCATAGTCAGCATTGTCACTGGCGTCCCACTGGATGTGAATTCTCCCTGCCCACTGGGTGTGAGTTTTCCTTGCCCTTTTTTGGGTTCTTCCGAGGATGTTGTAGTCGTAATGATTTGTGCAGTCCTTTGAGACATTTGTGATTTGGGGCTATATAAATAAACATTGATTGATTGATTCATTCATTCATTGGATGAATATTTTATCTGGAAAATCCTGTTTCTGAATTCTCAATAATAAAGATTTCGGCTGTTGAGGTTGAACTTTTTCTACACTTTCCTGCGAAAGTCAAGGTGTGAAAATTCCATCGACCAGAGCCAACCCTACCTTGTTCCTGCACGTACGCTCTTTTATAAGAGACACCATGTGTCATCTTGTTGGCGTAAAAACAAAAGTAGTTATTCTCTTAATCTCTTCACTTCCTGCTCTCCACCTGTCAGCTCCGTCCAAATCACACTTGTCTCGCCGCAACAACCGCATGACTTCACAGCAGGGGGCTTCTCCTACGGCTGCAAACAAACGCTGGATGCACGCCAGCTTTTTCTTGTTATTCTCTTCAGCCGGCACTTTTTTAATCAGCACTTAAGTGTTGATTTTTATATATTTTTTTCTCGTTCACGGCATAGCGTATGGGCGGGCCGTCATTCGGTGCACCATGTCAGGACGAGGCCTAGGTGCTGTCTCACCTGGCAGCCTCGCAGCAGGCAAGTGGATCTGGAACACCCTTCCACCCCCCGATGGGAAAAGATAATTAATAGCTAATATGTTTTTTCACTGGAAATGACAAGTGAGCTATCAAATGTATCGTGGGAGAGAAGCTTCTTCTGCAGCCTTCAAACAATAGAGGGCGGATTCTAATTTACATCTCTTTTTTTTAACACTCGTCATTCAATAAAGCAATTAAATGCGGAGGGACGGCAATTGAAACACAAATCAGACTTTTGTAGTACACGGAAAAAATTGTCGGGTTATTTAGATAACCCAATTCATGAGTTTCAAGTGTTGGGTTAAATTTTGGAGTCATTTTTATGAAGAGCAAAAAAAATTTTGAGTTATAAGGGCATTATTTCAACTCAATTTTCTGGGATTTCAAAACTAAGAGCCATTTTGGGTTGTTTTTCAATGAGCAACGCTGTCAGACTGGGACTATGGCGTGGATTGTTTTTCTTTCGACGCAAAGGATAGTTGGCACGAGCGAGACGTGAATGTGAGTACATTTTTTATTTGTACACTAATAAACTATTAAAAAAAAAAAGGCAAACAAAGGGCGCTCACAAGGAGGTACGAATACTTGGCTATGTCACGCCAAATTTCTTCCCCCCTACAAAAACCTTCCCCCCCCATTTACTTCCGGGGTCATGATTAATACAGACGTTTTGTTAACGCTGTATTATAAAAATATAACGCTATATTATAAAAATACAGACGTTTTGTTAACGCTATATTATAAAAAAAAATTTAAAAACAACTTACAAACACAAGCTATGGGATGACGCAATTACTTCCGGGGTCACGTTTCCTCTTATATCATCCCATAGCTTGTGTTTGTAAATTGTTTTTTAAATGTTTTTCATAATATAGCGTTAACAAAACATCTGTATTTTTATAATATAGCGTTATATTTTTATAATATAGCGTTATATTTTTATAATATAGCGTATACAAAACGTCTGTATTAATCATGACCCCGGAAGTAAATGGGGCGGGGGGGGGGGGGGGGGGGGGGGGGGTTGTAGGGAGAAGAAATTTGGCGTGACAGCTACAAAAAAACATAAGACTAGCATAAAGGCTACAAACTACAAACATGAAACAAAAACACTTGCACTGTGGCATGAATAACAAAAACTTGCAGTGTGGCATAAATAACAAAACTTATGTGGCGTCTACAAAGTGAACAGCATAGCAAGGCATGAAGCAGATGAGAAATATGGGTGAAGTTGCCAGGCCGACTACCTGGTAACTGTGGCTTAAATAATACCAGTGATTATTACAAGCAGGTGTGAGGGCTGAGGACAAGGGCGTGACTTGAGGGCAAGGTGAGAATCAATGAGTTGTCATGGAGATAAGAGAAACAAGGAAGTGCAAAAGCCGGATACAAGTGTCCAAAAAAATAACCAAACATGACAAAAACAAAACATGATCTCAAGGGCGTGACAAACACATTTTTGGGTAAAATGTACTTTTTTCTTGAAGGGAATTTTGTAAAGGATAATTATCATTAACATTATTTACAATCACATATTTTATGTACATGAAAATATTTGAGGATGCTGTATAGAACTCCTATCAATCAATCAATCAAAGTTTACTTATATAGCCCTAAATCACAAGTGTCTCAAAGGGCTGCACAAGCCACAATGACATCCTTGGCTCAGATCCCACATCAGGACAAGAAAAAACTCAACCCAATGGGATAGAATGAGAAACCTTGGAGGGGACCGCAGATGTGGGGACCCCCTCCTCCTCTGGGCAACCGATGCAATGGCCATAATTCCTCCTCCACCAAATTTCACACTCGGCACAATGCAGTCCGAAATGTAACGTTCTCCTGGCAACCTCCAAACCCAGACTGGTCCATTAGATTGCCAGATGGAAAAGTGTGATTCATGACTCCAGAGAAGGCGTCTCCACTGCTCTAGAGTCCAGTGGCGACGTGCTTTACACAACTGCATCCCACGCTTTGCATTGGACTTGGTGATGTATGGCTTAGATGCAGCTGCTCGGCCATGGAAACCCATTCCGTGAAGCTCTCTGCGTTCTGTACGTGGGCTAATTGGAAGGTCACATGTAGCAACTGATTGTGCAGAAAGTCTTTGCACTATGCACTTCAGCATCCGCTGACCCCTCTCTGTCAGTTTACCAATTGGTGGCTGACTTCCTCTTGTTCCCAATGTCAGAAAAATGTAATATAATTGATCAAAAAACGTTCCGTTCTCCAAGTTCCCAATGAGCAGAAAGAGGCTGTCTTTGTTGCACCAAGCCAGAGGCTTGTAAAATTCCATTGTGTACGATGGGAGGAGATGGGAGGGGTTATCTATTGTGATCGAAGGCCTGCCCAAGCTCGATCCAGGACCAGTCCAAGCCCGAGGCATCTTTTTCTTTTGTGTTAATGTGACCGAAAACAATGGCTGTATACACAACCCCCGATTTCCAGAGCGTAATGATACTGCACAAGGGTACAGATGTATACGTATACCTACTCAGTGGCCTAGTGGTTAGAGTGTCCGTCCTGAGATCGGTAGGTTGTGAGTTCAAACTCCGGCCGAGTCATATCAAAGACTATAAAAATGGGACCCATTACCTCCCTGCTTGGCACTCAGTATCAAGGGTTGGAATTGGGGGTTAAATCACCAAAAATGATTCCCGGGCATGGCACAGCTGCTGCCCACTGCTCTACTCACCTTCCAGGGGGTGAACAGGGGTATGGGTCAAATGCAGAGGACACATTTCCCCACACCTAGAGTGTGTGTGACAATCATTGGTACTTCAACTTTAACTTTAACTTTACGTTTCTCCACATTGAATTCTGTCCCTGTTTGATTCTTTGCTTCTTGTCCTGTTTAACAGATGGCATGGATGTTTGAACCTGACACCCAAACTTTTCACTTTTCTTATAATAAAGTTGACTTTGGAATATTTAGGAGCTAGGAAATTTCACGACTGGATTTGTTGCACAGGTGGCATCTCATGACAGTTCCACGCTGGAAATCACTGAGAGCGGCCCATTCTTTCACAAATGTTTGTAGAAACAGTCTCCATGCCTAAGTGCTTGATTTTATACACCAGGCCAAGTGATTAGGACACCTGATTCTCATCATTTGGATGGGTGTGTCATGATCCGCGGCTCGCATCATGTCATATTCGGGTTTTGTTTCTGTTTTGTATCTTCTTTATTTAGTATTTGACTTCCTTAGTTCCTGGTGGCACTTCCTGTTTTGTCTGTTGTCATAGTCACGTATTAGTGTCACCTGTCTTGTGTTTTTGACGCGCACCGAAACACTTGGATGTCACTGTTATTTATAAACAACTTAAAGGAATGTTAGGATGAAGTAGACCTGGCAATTTTTCATCTTTAGAAGAGATATCAGAAAACCCTTTCTTGCTGCCTTCAAAAAGCTGGCCTTTTTCCAACTTTTTTCCATGTAGAAGTTCTGTATGAATGGCACCGAAACACATTTCGGTGTCACTGTTCTTCATAAACGACGTAAAGGAATGGAAGGATAAAGTAGACCTGGCAATTTTTCGCCTTTAGAAGAGATATCAGAAATGTTTTTCTTGCAATTGAAAAGCTGGCCTTTTTCCAACTTTTTTCCATGTAGAAGTTTTGTATGAATGGCACCGAAACACATTTCGGTGTCACTGTTCGTCATAAACGACGTAAAGGAATGGAAGGATGAAGTAGACCTGGCAATGTTTCGCCTTTAGAAGGGATATCAAAAAACCCTTCCATACTGCCTTCAAAAGCTAGTCTTTTTCCATGTAGAAGTTATGTATGAATGGCACCAAAACACACTTTGGTGTCACTGTTCTTCATAAACGACTTAAAGAATGGAAGGATGAAGTAGATCTGGCAATTTTTCGCCTTTAGAAGAAATATCAGAAAACCCTTTCTTACTGTCTTCAAAAGCCGGCCTTTTTCCAACTTTTTTCCATGTAGATGCTCCGTATGAATGGCACAGAAACACACTTTGGCGTCACTGTTCTTCATAAACGACACAAAGGAATGAAAAGATTCAAAAGCTGGCCTTTTTCCAAATGTTTTCCATGTTGCAATTTTGTATAGTAGCACTGACACAGAATTGTATCTAGACTGTTCCACCTTCATGGACAGTATCAAAAGCCCCTTTCACCTGCCTCTTAATTTCTGTCATTATATAAGCCTGCCTTTTCCGTTACTCATTCTCGAAGTCTGGTTTGCTGTCCAATCCAACAAGTGACGTCGCTATCCATGATTGTGGTAAAACTCTTTTTGTACTCGTTACCTCCCACGCTGTGTTGAACAATTTCCCTTATGGATCATTAAAGTTTGTCTAAGTCTAAGTCTATTCCTTTGTTTGTTTCCCTAGCTCACATGCTAGCGCCTTTTTTTTCCTTCTAGCTCCCATGCTAGTTCTGTTGGTTTTGTCTTTAGTGCCTTGTGCAAGTGTTTGTGTTCCTAGTCTGTTTTATAATATAAATAAATCATCATTTCTTACCTTCACGCTGTGTCCAACCGCAAATCCACAATGCCAGCCAAGCGTCACAGGGTGGCCAAATACTTTGGGCAAGATAGTGTACATGTGTATATTGTAGCATTATAAAAAACGTACATGTACATGTGTAGTATCATGTAAAAAAACATGTAAACATGCAGCATCATAAAACATACATATAGCGTCGTATAAGAACGCACATGTACACATGTAGTATCATTTACCATACATGTGCACCTTGTACATACCATAAGAAGCATGGTATAAGAACATTTGCATTGCACCTGTAGTATCATTTAATATACACGTACACATGTATCAGAAGGCGGCCCATTGAAGGTGACATGATGTGAATGATAAAAGTGCGTACTGACAGCATTAAAACACCTTATAAACGGACAAGAAAGATAAAAGGGGGAAAAAACAAGAGCGTGGCGAGCATAGGCGGAGTCAGGGGCATTTTTTGACCTTTTCACACAAAGCTCCCCGTACGCTGTCTCGGGCCAAGGTACACTTTTATTTATGGAAGGTATTTATAGACGTGATTTTCCCGAGGTTATCCCGAGCAAAATGCCACTTCTCATTACCGGCCCGGTCCGGCTTGCGCCTCATTTTACGGCCGGTTGAGTCCAGGCGGCGGGTGGGGGTTGGGGGGACCCAGCATGCAGCCCAGGGTCACCTATTAAATCCTCCTGCCTCTTGTTCCACTCTGGGTGGGGCCACGCCTTTTGGGGTGGTCAGGTGCATGCTTTCCATGATGTGATTTATCACGTACTCTCTACCTGCACCGAGGAAATGCTCACTGCGGTTTATTTGGAGGATTAACTCGGACTTCAGCCCTTTCACACAGAAATCCTGCAAACTAATGACGAAAACAGAAGATCGGTTACCTTTACAAAAATGCTGGGACAAAGCGGACCTGGCAATTTCCCGCCTTTCTGGAGGTAGTAGCCGACCTTTTTCCAACGTATTTCACGCAAAAGGCACTGTCACAAAACTGGGGGACAAAGTCGACCTTTCCAGGCTGGCCTTATTACAACTTTTTTCCATGTACAAATTCTGTATGAATGGCACCGAAACACATTTCGGTGTCACTGTTCTTCATAAACAACATAAAGGACTAGGAAGGATGAAATTGACCTGGTAACTTTTTTCCTATAGAAGAGATATCATAAAATCCTTTATTGCTGCTTTCAAAAGCTTGCCTTTTTCCAACTTTTCTCCATGTATAAGGTTTTGTATGAATGGCACCGAAACGCCTCAGTGTCACTGTTCTTCATAAACCACATAAAGGAATGGATGGATGAAGTAGACCTTATTTTTCGCCTTTAGAAGAGATATCAGAAAATCCTTTCTTACTGCATTTAACAGCTGGACTTTTTCCAAATGTTTTATATGTAGAAGTTCTGTATGAATGGCACAGAAACACACTTGGGTGTCACTGTTCTTCATAAACAACGTACAGGAATGGAAGGATGAAGTAGACCTGGCAATTGTTCGCCTTTACAAGAGACATCCAAAAATAATTTTGCTGCCTTCAAAAGCTGGCCTTTTTCCAACTTTTTTCCATGTAAAAGTTCTGTGTGAATGGCACCGAAACACATTTCGGTGTCACTGTTCTTCATAAACGACGTAAAGGAATGGAAGGATGAAGTAGACCTGGCAATTTTCTGCTTATAGAAGAGATATCAGAAAATTATTTCTTGCTATTGAAAAGCTGGCCTTTTTCCAACTTTTTTCATGTAGAAGTTCTGTATGAATGGCACGAAACACATTTCGGTGTCACTGTTCTTCATAAACGACGTAAAGGAATGGAAGGATGAAGTAGACCTGGCAATGTTTTGCCTTTAGAAGAGATATCAGAAAACCCTTTCATACTGCCTTCAAAAGCTGGTCTTTTTCAATGTAGAAGTTATGTATGAATGGCACCAAAACACACTTTGGTGTCACTGTTCTTCATAAACGACTTAAAGAATGGAAGGATGAAGTTGATCTGGCAATTTTTGTCTTTAGAAAAAATATCAGAAAACCCTTTCTTACTGTCTTCAAAAGCTGGCCTTTTTCCAACTTTTTTCCATATAGATGTTCCGTATGAATGGCACAGAAACACACTTTGGTGTCACTGTTCTTCATAAACAACGTAAAGGAATGAAAGGATTCAAAAGCTGGCCTTTTTCCAAATGTTTTCCATGTTGCAATTTTGTATAGTAGCACTGACACAGAATTGTATCTAGACTGTCCCACCTTCATGGACAGTATCAAAAGCCCCTTTCACGCAGTTTGTAAAAGGTGACTTTTTTCCTCTGTCACTGTTCTGTATGAACAACACCGTCAAGAAAGAGGATGAACAATTGGACACATCTTTTTTGGCTTTTTTGAGGATGGATCAGAACCCCTTTCACACAAATGGTAAAAGATGACTTTGTTGTTCGTCTTCTTACATGTAACCGTTCTGTATAATCGGCACAGAATGAGGGAGACAAAGCTGACCTGGCAATGTTCCGCCTATAGAGGATGTATTAGAAGCCCTTTTATCACAGCCTATAAGGGACAGCTTTTTTCCTCTGTCACTATTCTGTATGAACGACAATGTCAAAAAAAAGGAAGACAAAGTAGAACCAGCAATTTTCTGCCTTTGGAGGATGTATCAGAAGCCACTTTCATGCAGATTGTAGAATCTGACTTTGATTCCCACCTTATTTCCATGTTGCTGTTCTGTGTAATCAGCAGTAACGTCATGTTACGCCCTGGGAGGTGGCCTCAAAAGATCCTGTCAAAGAGGACTTTTAGCCTGGGTCACTGTTCTGTATCAATTAATCAGTCAATCAATTCATATAGCCCTTGATCACAGCTGCCTCGAAAGGAGGATAAGTAGACCAGACAATGTTCTGCCTTTAGAGGATGGATCAGAAGCCCCTTTCATACAGATTGTAAAAGTGTAGTTGTTTTTCATCTTTTTTTACACATTGCTGTTTTGTATAATTGGCACAATGTTCCGGCCTTGGAGGTTTTATCAGAAGCCCCTTTCACACAGCCTGTAAAAGTTGACTTTTTTCTCAGTTTCTGTTCTGTTTGAACAACACTGTTAAGAAATAAGAGGTCAAAGTAGACCGGACAATGTTCTGCCTTTAGAGAATGGATCAGAAGCCCCTTGCATACAGATTGTAAAAGTGTAGTTTGTTTTTCATCTTTTTTTACACATTGCTGTTTTGTATAATTGGCACAATGTTCCGGCCTTGGAGGTTTTATCAGAAGCCCCTTTCACACAGCCTGTAAAAGTTGACTTTTTTCTCAGTTTCTGTTCTGTTTGAACAACACTGTTAAGAAATCGGAGGACAAAGTAGACCGGACAATGTTCTGCCTTTAGAGGATGGATCAGAAGCCCCTTTCATACAGATTGTAAAAGTGTAGTTTGGATTTCATCTTTTTTTACACATTGCTGTTTTGTATAATTGGCACAATGTTCCGGCCTTGGAGGTTTTATCAGAAGCCCCTTTCACACAGCCTGTAAAAGTTGACTTTTTTCTCAGTTTCTGTTCTGTTTGAACAACACTGTTAAGAAATAAGAGGTCAAAGTAGACCGGACAATGTTCTGCCTTTAGAGAATGGATCAGAAGCCCCTTGCATACAGATTGTAAAAGTGTAGTTTGTTTTTCATCTTTTTTTACACATTGCTGTTTTGTATAATTGGCACAATGTTCCGGCCTTGGAGGTTTTATCAGAAGAACCTTTCACACAGGCTGTAAAAGGTGACTTTTTTCTCAGTTACTGTTCTGTTTGAACAACACTGTTAAGAAATAAGAGGTCAAAGTAGACCGGACAATGTTCTGCCTTTAGAGGATGGATCAGAAGCCCCTTTCATACAGATTGTAAAAGTGTAGTTTGTTTTTCATCTTTTTTTACACGTTGCTGTTTTGTATAATGTGCACAATGTTCCGGCCTTGGAGGTTTTATCAGAAGAACCTTTCACACAGGCTGTAAAAGGTGACTTTTTTCTCAGTTACTGTTCTGTTTGAACAACGCTGTAAAGAAATAGGAGGACAAAGTAGACCGGACAATGTTCTGCCTTTAGAGGATGGATCAGAAGCCCCTTTCATACAGATTGTAAAAGTGTATTTTTGTTTTTCATCTTTTTTTACACGTTGCTGTTTTGTATAATTGGCACAATGTTCCGGCCTTGGATGTTTTATCAGAAGAACCTTTCACACAGGCTGTAAAAGGTGATTTTTTTCTCAGTTACTGTTCTGTTTGAACAACACTGTTAAGAAATAGGAGGACAAAGTAGAACGGACAATGTTCTGCCTTTAGAGGATGGATCAGAAGCCCCTTTCATACAGATTCTAAAAATGTATGTTGTTTTTCATCTTTTTTTACACATTGCTGTTTTGTATAATTGGCACAATGTTCTGCCCTAGGAGGTTTTATCAGAAGCCCCTTTCACACAGCCTGTGAAAAGGTGACTTTTTTCTCAGGTACTGTTCTGTTTGAACAACACTGTTAAGAAATAGGTGGACAAAGTAGACCCTGCAATGGTCTACTTTTGGCTGGATCCTCGCCCTCTTACTTTGTTGTCTGCCTTTTTCTATTTTGCTGTTCTGTATGAAAGGCATTGTCATGAAAAGGGGAAGTGAAGCAGTGTTGATAGAAGCTCCTTGCTTTTTCACAGCCTATTTTTTAACCAGTGTCTATGGTCTATATCGGGAGTCGGCAACCCGCGGCTCTAGAGCCCCATAGCGCCGCCCTAGTGGCTCTCTGGAGCTTTTTTAAAAATGTATGAAAAATGGAAAAAAAATGAAGGAAAAAAACCACATTTTTTATTTTAATATGGTTTCTGCAGAAGGACAAAACATGACACAAACCTCCCTAATTGTTATAAAGCACACTGTTTTCATTAAACATTCTTCACTGATTCGAGTATTTGGCGAGCGCCGTTTTGTCCTACTAATTTTGGCGGTCCTTGAACGCACCGTGGTTTGTTTACATCTACAACTCTCTCCGACTTTCCAGGACGTGTTTTTATGCCACTTCTTTTGTCCACCAAACTTTTAACGTTGTGCGTGGATGCACAAAGGTGAGTTTTGTTGATGTTATTGACTTGTTGGAGTGCTAATCAGACATATGTGGTCCCGGCATGACTGCAAGCTAATCGATGCTAACATGCTATTTAGGCTAGCTGTATGTACATATTGCATCATTATGCCTCATTTGTAGCTATATTTGAGCTCATTTAATTTCCTTTAAGTCCTCTTAATTCAATTTATACCCCATGACACATTATCTGTATGTAATATGGCTTCTTTTAATTTGTTGTGGCTCCAGACAGATTTGTTTTTGTATTTTTGGTTCAATATGGCTCTTTCAACATTTTGGGTTGCCAAACCCCTAGTCTATATAAACGATAGTGACTCATGTTGAAAAACCCCTTTCACATGGTCTTTTTCAACCTTTGTTATGTCTCTGTAATGCAGGGGTGTCAAACTCAAATACACAGTGGGCCAAAATTTAAAACCGAACAAAGCCGCGGGCCGAGGTTGAACAAATTAACCTTTTAATAGGGACCCAAACAAGTTTAGCTTTGAATATTGAACAAGCAATGCTTATATAACTTTATAGTGACATGCAAAATCCAGTTTCAAATAATAATAATAATTAAAAAATATCATTGGCATATCAAATAAAATGTAAATAAAAATTGAATGCCTCTTTTCGGCGGTGGGGTTGAGGTAGACAGGGTTTGGTGATAGCGGGGGGTGTATATTGTAGCGTACCGGAAGAGTTAGTGCTGCAAGGCATTCTGGGTAGTTGTTCTGTTGTGTTTATGTTGTGTTACGGTGCGGATGTTCTCCCGAAATGTGTCATTCTTGTTTGGTGTGGGTTCACAGTGTGGCTCATATTTGTAACAGTGTTAAAGTTGTTTATACGGCCACCCTCAGTGTGACCTGTATGGCTGTTGACCAAGTATGCCTTGCATTCCCTTGTGTGTGTGTATAAGCCGCATATATTATGTGACTGGGCCGGCACGCTGTTTGTATGGAGGAAAAGCGGACGTGCCTTTAAAGCCCACCCCAAATATTGTTGTCCCGGATGAAATTCGGGAGAGGCACTGAACTTCGGGAGTCTCTCGGGAAAATCGGGAGGGTTGGCAAGTAAGAGTGTTAGCAGTGAATGCGATGTTACAGCGGCGGGCCAGCTCTAATGTTAATGTGACATTGCCTCAAGAGCCAAGTGAAATTACACGGCGGGCCAAATTTGGCCCGCGGGCCAGAGTTTGACACCCATGCTGTAATGTATAAAGGACAATGTTGTCCTGGCAATTTTTGGCCTTCTGTTGTAGTATCAAAACCTCCTTTCACACTGCCTTTTTTTTCTAGACTATCTGTGTTGGCCCTGCGATGAGGTGGCGACTTGTCACAGGGTGTACGCCGCCTTCCGCCCGATTGTAGATCAGCTAGGCACCGGCGACCCCAAAGGGAATAAGCGATAGAAAATGGATGGATGGATGGAAAACAACCTGGACATTTTACACCTTCTGGGTGAGCATGCTGTCTGTATAAAATGGAACTTTTGAATATGTGTTTAACATCTGACGCACTTCTTTTAAGGCTTGATATAACAATTTTCTGCGTGAAAGGTGTTAAGTGCACAGTTTTTCCAGTTCTTCTGCACAAAGTCAAAAACAAGTATCTTTAATGCCATTGTCGCTCCCTGCAGGCCGCACTGTTACTTAATCTTCACTTAGCCGCCATTATACCGCCCGAGGGCAACTTAAACTGATTAGAGACCACCGGCTGACCTCCGATATCACTTATTGATCAATATGCCTATTGATTCCAGCCGCCCGTGCCGGATGAGGGGCGAACGTTTCCATCCATCCGACCCGATTAGCGAAGACAAAAGGTTGACAAATAAGTTTAGACGTGGCCCGTCGACAGGATATGACAAGGCGGGATTAGATTTGATGGGCGTTAACTTTGGAATTGATACAGCTTGGACCGTCTCCAGTTTGCTAATCAAGTAACACGCCGTGTTATTCGGGTCACGCATGGATGTTAAATGCATGAGGTCGGAGCAATCAATACAGCTGACCTGAGCAGTCTTTAGATGCAAAGTGGATACTTGTATTTACATTTCAGGGCTGAGGATTGACAATATGACTTCTTTTTTTTTTTAACATTTTCATGAAATGGTATGTAAATAGTATATTGGGTTACTAAAACAGAATTTAAGCAGTTGCAAGAATGCTTTAGTGGAGGTCACTTCCATTTGTACCTTGTTGGCTCATTTATTTTTAGTAGGATTAAGCTAAATTCACAAGGCCAATTTCCATTAAGTTTGGCAAAGCAGTGATTTTTTTTAATTGTTTATTATTTTACAGAACCATTTTTTTCCACCTAAAAAAAGTTTTCTTCTTGCAAAAGTATTATTTCATCAACTTAATTATTGCACTAATTTCTTGAACAATGCAAAAATTCAATTTTTGTTCTCGTAACATTTCTTCCGGGTATAAATAACGTTTGTTTAAGTCTATATAAAAAACTGAAAATAATTGGATTGACTCATAGGGAAGGGATTCATATTGCACCATCCCTGGGTGAATCTTACATTAGGGCAGGGGTAGGGAACCTATGGCTCGTGAGCCAGATGTGGCTCCTTTGATGACCGCATCTGGCTCTCGGATAAATCTGAGCTGACATTGCTCAGCATGATAAATAATGAATAATTCCACTTGTAATCAAAAATAACGTTCAAAATATAAAACATTCTCATGCATTTTTATGTTCAAGAAGTTGCGTTAATGATAAGAAGCTATTTATTATTGGTTAGTGTGGGACTTGCCCTCTTGTGGGTTTTCAGACCTCCAAGCACCGACATGAAAACCTGTTCCAGGGTTACAATATTGTTTTATTTTTCAATAAGTCTCTCAGTTGCTTTCCAGTAATTGTCTTTTTCTATTTCGTTCTCGCTCTCTCCTGGCTGCTGCTTATAAACAGAGCGACAGGTGATTAGAAAACAAGGCCCAGCTGGGCCATCTATGCACCTGTCGCTGATTTTGAGGTCGGCCCTGGCAACACCCCGCTTCGCTGCAGGCCCGCAGGCCCGCAGTCCACGCCCCCTCCACAGTTAGCTTCAGAATAACAATGTTATTAAAAAGAATAAGAGACCTATTATACTCTACAAATGTTGTTCTTACTTGAAAATGCACGCGTTGAGTTGTGTTCAGTGTTAACAAAATATTATATGGCTCTTACGGAAATACATTTTAAAAATATTTGGCTTCTTGGCTCTCTCTGCCAAAAAGGTTCCCGACCCCTGCGTTAGGGGAATTGGGGAGGTTACCGTAATCATTTTGCAATGGGGTGTGCTGAAAATGGTGGAAAGTGGCACTTTGATGCTGTGGTTACATTTGTAATTGCAACAAAACACATTTTCAGATAGTCAACACTACTGCAATCTGAAGGCTAAAGTCGATAGTGAAAACCTTACCTTGGAAGATTATAACTTCTCCTCATTAATTTTGATGGATACATATTTAGAAAGTGGACACATTCTGTCCTTCGAAATTGGTAGATCCCAATCCATATACTCCCAACATTTTGCCAGCTAACCAACGGCAGAACAAACCAAATTTATTCAAATAACATAATTTGATTTTGCATCATTAGACTATGTTCCTTATAAAATGATGTGTGGTTTCTCGAAATATATGATAATTATGACTTTCTTCAAATAACTTTGCCAATTTTCACATAAACATAGGACCCTGTTCATGCATCTTTACAACTTTGATTTAATCAGAACAAAATGTGAGTTTTTTCTCAAAAATAATTTTTTTTATTGAAAACTTTATTTTCATAAGATTAGACAATTTTTGATTGGCAACACTAAATTGGCCCTAGTGTGTGAATGTGAGTGTGAATGTTGTCTGTCTATCTGTGTTGGCCCTGTGATGAGGTGGCGACTTGTCCAGGGTGTACCCCACCTTCCGCCCGATTGTATCTGATAGGCGCCAGCGCCCCCCGCAACCCCAAAAGGGAATAAGCGGTTGAAAATAGATGGATTGATTTTTCTTGAAAAAAAATATGACTTTTTATTTTTGTTCATGTAAAAGTAAAACAAAAATCTACTTTTACTCATAATTTTACAACTTTTCATTATTGTAAAATTCCGACTTTCTTCATGATAAAGTCAACAGAAATTAAATTAAATAGAATTAAATTAAATAATCATAATTCAATTTAATTTAATTTAATTTAACTTAATGAAAATACAAATGCATTGTTATATGGGTGGAATAAAGTTAAACATTACACTATTTGGTTTATAAGATGCAAGTTAACCACACAGGAAAGTTGGGGGGAGGAGGGTCGGCGGGCCGTGCTTCAGTGATGTCCGACCTCAAACAAAGATTACCTCTCAAAATACCATCATTTATGTCACCACATGACCATTGCTGGAAAAATACTATACAGGAACACATTTACGCACTACTGTGCATTGAAACACCTTAACAGTGTACAAAACGGGTTACTTTCTTTAAAAATCAATTGAAACGCATCAGCAATCAAAATATATCTTATGTGGTATTGTCAAAATAAAAAATGCAAAAAAACATGTTAAAAGAGAAAAAATAAAATATTTGAACTCACAATTTGTGGCACCCATTCGACGAGGTATAAGCCAGTGGAACCCTTAGTCGTCGGCTTATTTGAGTGGAAATGGCAGAAATTTCCCCATTTCATCGGCAGAACAGCTGAGCTAGCTTCCAGGGTTGGCTGACATTGTTTCACAAGATGTAGTTTCTCTTTAAATATCCTTCTTGAAAATGGCCTTGCAAATATATATCTGCCACCTAATCAACGTTTTGTTCTTCTTCTCTGCTATCCCCGGTATGGCTACGGCGCAACACTTACCGCTTCCTGCTAAATTGCAACTTATGAATGGATAGTCACTTTGTTTTTTGTGTTTTTGTTTTTTTTAGTTTTTTGTTTTGTTTTTGTCCTGTCCAACTTTTCAGGCAAACCACATAGTTGATGTAGATGCCCATATCGGCTGTACAGATTTACTTTACAAAAGAGAATTGAGGGATATTTCTGTTGTTACCTTATTTGTAATTGACTTTATTTAATGTATTAATGTTATTATTTGGTGCACCCGGGCCAGAGCAGGAGGGAATAGAAAAAGGAGAAAAAGGAAGACAGAGGGGGGAATTGTGGGACAAGAGGGGGATTAGACAGAGAGAAAAAAACAACAACAGCAAACACAATAACAACAACAACAACAATAGAGCAACATCAGTACATACGATATGTACAAATATGATGGTAAAAGTGATAGCAAAGAAGCAATTCACAAAGTAAATAATAATACAGAAATGACAATAAGCATTATTACACTACAAATGGAGCAATACAAATACCAACCGAAATTGCACTATTGATAATAAATGATAACAATAATTATCTCTATTATCAACAATACAATCGTTTTAAACGCAACAACACATATATGTAATGATAACTACAGATACAAAAGAAAGCAGAAACATGGAGGGGAAAAAAGAGAAGCCAGATATATTAACCTTGTAGATTGTTATAGTAACAACAGGTTAAGCTTTGTCAGTGTGCCATGTGCTACCTAGTTTACTCTAGGGCAGTGGTTCTCAAATGGAGGTAAGCGTACCCCTAGGGGTACATGAAGGTATGCCAAGGGGTACCTGAGATTTTTTTTTCTAAATATTCTAAAAATAGCAACAATTAAAAACCCTTTATACATATATGTATTGAATAATACTTCAGCAAACTATGAATGTAAGTTAATAAATTGTGGAAAAAAAAATACAACAATGCAAAATTCAGTGTTGACAGCTAGATTTTTTGTGAACTTGTTTCACAAATATTGATGTTAAAGATTTATTTTTTTGTGAATAAATATTTAGAATGAAGTTAATGAATCCAGATGGATCTCTATTACAATCCCCACTGTGGGCACTTTAAGTTGATGATTACTTCTATGTGTAGAAATCTTTATTTATAATTGAATCACTTGTTTATTTTTCAACAAGTTTTTAGTTATTTGTATATCTTTTTTTCCAAATAGTTCAAGAAAGACCACTACAAATGAGCAATATTTTGCCCTGTTATACAATTTAATAAATCACAAACTGATGACATAGTGCTGTTTTTTTACTTCTTTATCTCTTTTTTTCAACTAAAAATGCTTTGCTCTGATTAGGGGGTACTTGAATTAAAAAAATGTTCACTGAAAAAAGGTTGAGAACCACTGCGCTAACGGACCCGATGAGTATCCAATCACAGGACGCGTAAATGTCTCGTTCAACGTGAGGCCAGCTAGAAGTCCTCACTGACAACAAACTCGTAATCTGATTGGCTATCGCAACTATCTATCAACTGTATGTGCCCGTTCGCTTACAGCGCATTGTTGATTCTGGTACAAACTTCAACCTGGAAACAACAGCACTGGAACGAGCATAATATGACATGAAGAGAATATGAATTATTTTAGATATTTAGGGAAAGTAAATAAAAAAATAATTGTATTCTTAATTATGATCATGATTTCCGGTTATATTAGGCCAGCAGAGAGGGCCCACCACTGTTATCTGAATTTGAAACTCTGTTGAAAAATCGTTATGAAGTATGTTTTTCCGGAGTGTTCTTGTGCACAATCTTACAAGAAGCCGGCGACGATGGTTATTATCTTGCTGCCACACGGGGGGCACAATATTGCCATTAGCTCCGCCCCCAGTAAAAGGCTCACCACAGTGGGAGGTGGATAGTCGGCCGAAGCATTAGTCTAACTGCAACCTGCGAGAATGTTTTGTCACCGTATTACTCTCCCACTTCTACATTCTATCCAACATTTTTCTTTGCTCTTTAAAGAAAGAAAAAAAAAAACTTCCCATCAAGCCGCAAAACGTCTAAACACACTCAGAGAGAACTCCCGACCCCCCCCTCTCCCCCCCATACGTAAGTAACGTAGTCCTTTCTCCCGTCAGCCATCACCTTTCAGGAAGTTGTCAAGCTCCACGAGGCAGTCATTTCCAGTATGAAGAGTGTACGCCCCAGAAAGAACAAGAGGCCATTTTGGTCGCTGTCAGAAGGTTTTTGTGGCTCTCGCCGTCAACGTTTATACGCTCTGACACATCGAGGCAGTATTGGGCTTTTAAGAGCTCAGCGGGGGCACTCAGCATCACACACTGTCAAACCAGAGCAAAACATACCTGTCATAAGGCAGGACGCGAAGGCTGCACTTAAGGACGTACTTGCCTCATTTCACGCCAGCCACTTGTTGATCACACGCACGCCATTTTTTTTTATTTTATTGCACAATTATTGGACCTGTTGCTAAAGTTCTTGAAGTTTTCTTTTTTTATTGCCTGAGTCATACAAAAGACTATAAAAATGGGACCCATTACCTCCCTGCTTGGCACTCAGCATTGAGAGGTTGGAATTGGGGGTAACACAAGGCATACTGACAGAGCTTAAACCATTGTTACTATAACAATCTACAAGATTAATATAGGTTGCCTCTCTCTCTTCCCTTTCATCTTTCGGTATTCCTTTTTTTTTTTTCCTTCTTTTTTTCTTTTTTCTTTTATTTTTTTTAATTATTATTATTTTTTATTATCTTTCTAGCTATCATTATGTATACGTATCGTTGCATTTGAACAACTTTATTGTTGATAATAGAGGTAATCTATTGGTTTTGTTCGTGATCAATAGCGCTTTTTCTATTGGTATTTGTATTGCTCCAGTTTTAGTGTAAAAATGCTCATTGTCATTACTATATTATTTATTTCACTAGCTGCTTATTTGCTATCACTTTTACGATCATATTTGTACATATTATGTATGTGCTGGTGTTGTTCTATTGTTGTTGTTGTTATTGTTGTATTTGCTGTTGTTGTTTTTGTCTCTCTGTCTAATCCCCCTCTTATCCCCACAATTTCCCCCTCTGTCTTCCTTTTTTTCTCTTTCTATCCCCTCCTGCTCCGGCCCGGCTGCACCAAATGATAATATAAATACATTTAATAAAGTCACATTCAAATAAGACGACAAGAGAAGTATCTTACACTTCTCTTTTGTAAAGTAAATCTGAACAGCCGATATGGGCATCTACATCAACTATATGATTTGCCTGAGAAGCTGGACAGGACAAAAAAAAAAAAAAAAAAGGAATTGGGGGTTAAATCACCATAAATGATTCCCGGGCGCGGCACTGCTGCTGCCCACTGCTCCCCTCACCTCCCAGGGGGTGATCAAGGGTGACGGGTCAAATGCAGAGAATAATTTCGCCACATCTAGTATGTGTGTGAGAACCATTGGTACTTTAACTTTAACTTTAACAATATCTTTTACTGTCCTCATAGTAACGCTGCTATATCGTTATGATTGTAATGATAATACATCTGATTTTATTGTAAAACTGCTACTTTCTTCTTGCAAGACTGTAAATGGTGTCCTTAAAGCAGGGGTAGGGAACCTATGGCTCTAGAGCCAGATGTGGCTTTTTTGATGACTGCATCTGGCTCTCAGATAAACCTTAGCTGACATTGCTTAACACGATAAGTAATGAATAATTCCGCTGGTAATCACGATGTTCAAAATAATGTTCAAAATATAAAATATTCTCATCCATTTTCCACCGCACCTGTTCAAGCAAGAACAATTTTATTAAAAAAAAATTAGAGACTTATTATACTCTGAAAATGTTGGTCTTACTTAAAAAATGCATGCATTTAGTTGTATTATTACTTTGGTACTCTAGTCTTGTTCTGTATATTGTACAGTATTTTGTATTTCTATAGTGTTTTTTATATTGTACAGGATTGCTTGTTATTTTTAATAGATAGTAGTCTGTTTATTTCAATTGTTAGTTTTTCCTTTATTACCTCTTGTGTTATTTATTTCACCCGATATTTGTTCCCACAACCGCACCTTAAATTGGAGTCTTTAATCTCGTTATATGCAAATATAATGACAATAAAGTCTTATTTTATTCTATTGTATTCTATTCTATTCTGTTTTATTCGGTGTTAAAAAATATGATATGGCTCTCACAGAAATGCATTTTAAAATATTTGGCTTTCAGGGCTCTCTCAGCCAAAAAGGTTCCCGACCCATGCCTTGAAGCATACTTGCCAACCCTCCCGGATTTTCCGGGAGACTCCCGAAATTCAGCGCCTCTCCCGAAAACCTCCCGGAAGACATTTTCTCCCGAAAATCTCCCGAAATTCAGCCAGAGCTGGAGGCCACGCCCCCTCCACCTCAATACGAACATGAGTGGGTACAGCGTGTTTTCATGTCCACTTTCCTGTTATATAAACAGCTTGCCTGCCCAATCACATTACAACAACTACGGATTTTAATAAAAAACTGCACACACAAGGAGACGAAGCAGAAGAACAAGGAAGTTTCAGCCATGGCGACGCCGTCTGTAAGAGTGATTCTATGTTGTCTGTTGCCATCTCCTGGTGAATGTTGGCTATAGCGTTATGGGGTTGCTTTTTGATTGGCCAACGATTTACGTGGTGTTGTGCACCTGACGGCATTATCTCTGTAAGATTGTTTGTTTTCTCGTGAAAATCCGACTTTGTTTGTTTTCTTGTTTGATGTTCTCCTTTTGTTGAAACCTGTTTTGTTATAAAATTAAAATGTTATTCTTAGGGGTATGACATTGTATTTGTTTTGTATACGGGTTTTTTGCTTGAAGAAACCGGGCCTTAAACCCATCCATCCATCCATTTTCAACTGCTTATTCCCTTCGGGGTCGCGGGGGGCAATGGAGCCTATCCCAGCAACAATCGGGCGGAAGGCGGAGTACACCCTGGACAAGTCTCTACCTCATCGCAGGGGCCTTAAACCGAGTAAGACTATTCAGTGTTGCTTTTGTTGTTTTTTTGGGGTGGAAAAAAGTTAAATACCGGAGTTAATTGCCTATTTTTGCCCAAGTAAAGCATCCTTTATCTTGTTTAAAGGAAGGTCAGAGTGTAGAAAAACAAACATTGAAAGGACAAAGACCCCCTCCCTCCTTGCTCTACCTTTATGAGCTGCCCTATTAACAACTGTTACTGCAGCTTTAATTACGCCCCTGTGATCTCCAGGAGTGGCGGCCACGTGTCATCTCCCTCCCAGGGGAGCCTGGGTAATTACCAGCATCCATCCCAGGGCTTCTGTTCCTCGGTCACCGTGGAGATAATCACGCCGCCGCCGCCAACATCTGCTCCTCCGAGGTAAGAAGTCCAAGTGGCCTTAGCCTGTCACGCCGTGTCTTCCTGTGTCAGGTTTGACCTCTGACCCCACTCGTGCCTCCTGTGGGCTAATTTGCTTATGCTCACCGGCGGGGCAGAAGTCTTCACGTTTTGAATATGGATGTTTTCTATGATTTATTGAAATTTGCATGGCGAAGCATTTTTTTTCTTCATTTACGTACAGATGCTCATTAATTTAAGACTTGAATTACAAAGTCTGAGAGCACGCACTACTAATATTACTTATAAAAAATATTAATACTGATATTAATTTAAAAAAATTAAGAATACTAGTAAGCATTTTATTCTTACAACTTTTCCAACAATAAATAAACATTTTATTGTGTAATTATTGTGAAACTAAAAATATATATATTAATAATGCCTTTTACTTATTAGGGGCCTTTCTCAGCACTCAAGGACACCGTACAACAAAGGGACCAATAAAAACATTAAATAAGAACCAAAAACAAGATAGCTCATTTTAAAGGGAATAAGCCTAACATAACGTTGCGTTATGCATTACGTCTGTCACTCCAAATTACAACTTTATTTAAAAAATATATATTTTATGCACGTGGGATTACAAATGTCTCAAAAAATAGATTTTTGTTTTTGTAAAATTTGTCATTTATTTTTAAATTTTGATAATTTTTATTTTATATTTTACCACAATTCCAATTTTTTCAAATAAAAAAAATATATAACTCTCATTAAAATGTTGCTGTATTTTTCTGAAGTAATTTTTACATATAATATATATATATATATATATATTTTATAAAATTGCTTCTTAAACCAATAAAAAGGTTTAAGATTCTGTCTTCTTTCGGTAAAAATATGATTCTGCTCTTGCATTATTATGAAATTTTTCCTTGCATGATGTTTCTTCTCATAAGTTTTCCAATTTCCACATAAAAAAACAAATCTGTTCTTGCAACATTGTAACATTTTTTTCATTAAAAAATAGTAATTTTAGTAAGATTACATATTACCTACTACAAAAATTCAATTTTTCCAAACTTTTTTTCAACCTAATTTCTTTTCTATTCTTTTTTATTTATGTAAAGTTACAATTTCATTCTTATAAGATTATAACTTTATTTTGTGTGGGGGTTTTTCTTGAGAATATACAACAAAAAAGATAATATTAATAAAATTAATCATGCATTTTACTTATAAGGAGCCTTTCTCAGCTCTCAAGGACATTATACAAAAAGGGACCAAATACAATAAAGCTCCATTTAAAGTAAATAAGCATAACATAACGTTACGTTATGCATAACAACTTCTGTCACTCAAAATCACAACTTTTTCTTGAAAAAAACAAATTTTATTCACGGGGGATTTACATTCGTCTCAAAAATTCAATTTTTGTTTTTGTAACATTTCTATTGTATTTTAAAATTTTGATTACAATTATTATTTTATTTTTGACTATGATTACAATTTTCACAAATTTTCAAAAACTACATAACTGTCATGGCGTGGACTGTGGTGTGGATTGTTTTCCCGTGGTGCAAAGCGATTGGACCGGAAATGACGTGAAGGTGATGACATATTTAATTCTACTCATAAAAAGGAACAAACGAAAAGCGCTCGCAGGGGAGGTCCAAAAACTTGGCTCGAAAAACAAAACTTGCACTAAGGCAAAACTATGAACATAAAACAAAAACTTGCACTATGGCATGAATAACGAAAACACCTACTGTGACCGAAACAAGGGGCATGAACCATTGGCATGGATAGCATGGGTTTGTAGAAGGTGATAGAGGGTGAGTAGATGGTGATGTTGCCAGGCTGACCACCTGGCAACTGTGGCTTAAATGATACTGTGGTGATTGGAAACAGTTGCGTGACATGGGGACAGGTGAAAACTAATGGGTTGGCATGGAAACTAAACAATGGAGTGAAAAAACAGGAACTAATGGAGTCTTGAAGTAATCTAACACAACTAAACAAAACATGATCACAATAACTCTCTTAAAAATGTTCCTGTATTTTTCTGAAGTCCATCCATCCATTTTCTACCGCTTATTCCCTTTCGGGGTTATTTTTCTGAAGTATTTTTTATAAATGAATGTTTTACATTTTTTTAAAAAGGCTTCTGAAACCAATAACCATCTTTATTCTTGAAAGATTCTGACTTATTTTGGTAAAAATATGATTCTGCTCTTGCGTTATTATGACATTTTTTCTTGTATGTTTCTTCTCATTAGTTTTCCAATTTCCACATAAAGAAGAAAACAACTAAGTTCTTGCAAAATTACAACTGTCTTTTCAAAATTAAAAAGAAAATAATAATAATAATCCTAGTAAGATTACATATCTACGGAGCTCCTAAAAAGACATTGATCTTTTGCGAGACCTCGCAAAAATTTTTTTTCTCATGTCAGTGAACAGGAAGTGAAACAGATAAAGGATGGAGGAGCAGGAGCATGCGGGAGCCTACCCATCATCTGTGCTCTGTTGTGGGACCATAATACTTCCTAGCTGTCCCACTGACAGACACGGCACCTGAGCCAAGCGTGCAGGTTTAACAAGGTTTTAATGACATAGCTCAACAAAAGTTTTCTTTCCTAACAGAACGTGACTTTTCAGCCACGTCCGTATCCTCTCTCCTCCTCTGCTCCCGGCCGCTTACTGTTAAATACAACAGATAATTAGATTGACACGTACCACCTGTGAAATCTAATCACCTGCCAGCTGTGTCTCGCCGTCAGCACATGCCCCGCCCCTGCCCTATGTTGCTCGTCCTTAGCAACCCTGGACAGCGGCGGTGACTTTACTTCCCCCCACAATGTCTTTATATGTTAGGCCAATACTAAAATAGAAACCAATAAACTTTTCCTACAGATAATGGTTAGGCTCCTACATTGCTTTGTCTGTTTTACTTCCTGATCACTGACATAGGAAAAAAACCTTTTGCGAAATCTCGCAAAAAGTATTGCAAGATATCGCAAAACATTTTTTTCGGTACATATCATCCCCTGCAAAAATTTACTTTGTCCAAACTTTTTTTCTCAACTTAATTTTTTTCGAGAAAAAAAAGCAGCTTCATTTGTGTAAAGTTACAATTTAATTCTCAAGAGTATGGTTTTATTTAGAGATGTCCGATAAAATCGGGCTATCAATATTATCGGCCGATAAATGCTTTAAAATGTAATATCGGAAATTATCGGTTTCAAAAAGTAAAATTTATGAATTTTTAAAACGCCACTGTACAGAGTGATACACAGACCTAGGGAGAAGTACAGAGCGGCAATAAACCTTAAAAGGCACTACCTCTGCGTGCCGGCCCAATCACATAATATCTACGGTTTTACACACACACAAGTGAATACCGCATACTTGGTCAACAGCCATACAGGTCACACTGATGGTGGCCGTATAAACAACTTTAACACTGTTACAAACTTGCGCCACACTGTGAACCCACACCAAACAAGAACGACAAACACGTTTCGGGAGAACATCCGCACCGTAACACAACACAAACACAACAGAACAAATACCCAGAGGACCTTGCAGCACTAACTCTTCCGGGAAGCTACAATATACACCCCCGCTAACCCCCGCCCACCTCAACTAAGGGACGGCGTGGCGCAGTGGGAGAGTGGCCGTGCGCAACCCGAGGGTCACTGGTTCAAATCCCACCTAGAACCAACCTCGTCACGTCCGTTGTGTCCTGAGCAAGACACTTCACCCTTGCTCCTGATGGGTGCTGGTTAGCGCCTTGCATGGCAGCTCCCTCCATCAGTGTGTGAATGTGTGTGTGAATGGGTAAATGTGGAGGTAGTGTCAAAGCGCTTTGAGTACCTTGAAGGTAGAAAAGCGCTATACAAGTACAACCCATTTATAACTTCTCATGCGCTCTCAGGGAGAGCGTATCCCAAATTCCAAGCTGCTGTTTTGAGGCATGTAAAAAAAAAATAATGCACTTTGTGACTTCAATAATAAATATGGCAGTGCCATGTTGACATTGTTTTCCATAACTTGAGTTGATTTATTTGGGAAAACCGTATAACATTGTTTAATGCATCCAGCAGGGCATCACAACAAAATTATCCATAATAATATGTTAATTCCACGACTGTATATATCGGTATCAGTTGATATCAGAATCGGTAATTAAGAGTTGGGCAATATCTGCAAAAAGCCATTATCGGACATCTGTAGTTTTATTCATATGTTCTTTATTCTTCCCAGCAGAATTAGATTTTTTTTTATTACAATTTTAAAATGTTTTCTAAAAAATACAACTCTCTTAAAATGTTTGCTTTTTTTTAATGTAATTTTTTAAGTACTTTTTTCCTTGTAATTATAAAAAAAAATTCCGGAAGTGTGTAACTTTGACACATGAATCGACCCCAAACAGTAGGGTAACACACGGGATCACAAATGAACGTTTGTTAAACCAGAATAGCTTCTTAATCCAATAATGCAGGGAACATTTTTTTTATTCAAGTACGCCCTAATCAGAGCAAAGCATTTTTGGTTGAAAAAAAGAGATAAAGAAGTAAAATACAGCATTATGTCATCAGTTTCTGATTTATTAAATTGTACAACAGTGCAAAATATTGCTCATTTGTAGTGGTCTTTCTTAAACAATTTGGAAAAAAATATATAAAAATAACTAAAAACTTGTCGAAAAATAAACAACTGATTCAATTATAAATAAAGATTTCTACACATAGAAGTAATCGTCAACTTAAAGTGCCCTCTTTGTCATGATCCGCTGCTTGGATTATGTCATGTTTTAGTTTGGTTCTGTTTCGGTATCGTATCTTGTTAGTATTTTGTCTTCTTTAGTTCCTGGTGGCACTTCCTGTTTTGTTCTGTTGTCATATTTACGTATTTGTGTCACGTGCCTTTTGTTTTTGACGCGCACCTGCCTCTTAAATACTGTCCTTATATAAGCCTTACTTTTCCGTTACTCAGCCTCGTATTCTAATGTGACGCTTTGCTGGCATAGTGGTGCAGGTTCGTTCTCTCAAATAATGCAGTCGGACTTGGACACAGCGTGAAGGTAAGAAATGAAGATTTATTATATACTAAAGAACAGACTAGGAACATAAAACACTTGCACAAGGCACTAAAGACAAAACAAACAGAACTAGCATTGGAGCTAGAAGGAACTATAGGTGCTAGCATGTGAACTAGGGAATAAACAGAGGAATTGCGTGGATTGATTGATTGGTTGATTGATTGATTGATACTTTTATTAGTAGATTAGTAGACAGTTCAGTACATATTCCGTACAATTGACCACTAAATGGTAACACCCGAATAAGTTTTTCCACTTGTTTAAGTCGGGGTCCATGTTAATCAATTCATGGTAAGCTAAGAAGTACAAAAATAGTCTTTACCACAATAGGGAATCAGCGTTGTCACCTGTTGCATGGAACGGAAACTAGAATGCGAGGATGAGTAACGGAAAAGGCAGGCTTATATAAGGACAGTAAGTAGGAGGCAGGTGCGCATCAAAAACAAAAGGCAGGTGACACAAATACGTAACTATGACAACAGAACAAAACAGGAAGTGCCACCAGGAACTAAGGAAGACAACATACTAACAAGATACGATACAGAAACAGAACCAAACCAGAACATGACATGACACTCTTTGGGGATTGTAATAGAGATCAATCTGGATTCATTAACTTAATTCCAGACATGTATTTACAAAAAAAGAAATCTTTGACATCAGTATTTATGGAACATGTCCACAAAAAAATCTAGCTGTCAACACTGAATATTGCATTGTTGCATTTCATATTTTGTTGAAGTATTATTCAATAAATATATTTATAAAGGATTTTTGAATTGTTGCTATTTTTATAATATTAAAAAAAAATCTCACATACCCCTTGGCATACCTTCAAGTACCCCCAGGGGTACGCGTACCCCCATTTGAGAACCACTGCAATAATGGGCAATATTCCCACAAACAGCTGATTGCCGGCATGTTCAACCACCCTCTCCTCAGGCTTTGCTTGAATCCAATCCAACAGGAATATCTACAGGCCGGATCAGGCCTGAGATCACACTTGGAAAAAAGTCAGGCGAAACACCCCGCCGCTCTTTGCCAAATGTTCATGGGAATCTAGCGCCACGCAGTTATGGAACGGGAGTCAGAATTAAGCGGCAATCAGCGTAGAAACCCTCAGAGGCGACCACGCCAGCTGCAAGTTTTTCCTTCCTCCCTATGTGGCTGTTAACTAGCGCACGCATGGACGTCTCCCACCGCACTTTAAGAGAGGATTAAGAGCTGTGTCTCCAAATAAAGACATTTGGAAGACGCCGGTAATGAAAAGCTCCGTGATCAAAGGCGCCGTTGTGGGGGGGGGGGAGAGAAAAAGCGACATATTTAAGCAGGTCAGAATTTTTAAAAAGCTGTTTTATTTATACGCTTTTTTTGCCAATATTTGGCAGCTGTGACATTAATGAGGGAGGGGGGGTGTTCATAAATATGCATAAAGATATTAGTGGGGTGTTAACAGTAAGCACCTGTCTACTTAGCCCTGACAGGAAGTCTATGAGTGACTTTACAGAGACGCAACACACACACACACACTTCCCCAAGCCACATGTGTCCCGCTTTACTTAACGTCGCCTCGCCTCGCCACTGACAGTGACGACCCACACTGGGGTGAAGAAGGGGGAAAAAAAGAAAAAAAAGGGGGTGGAGGACATGTTTTCTAGGGGATGTCATGCAGCCATGGGGGAAAGGAAAGGTTAGGGTTGCCTGCTTGCCAAATTGTGTGCAGTCCCGGAATATTTTCTGCATGTGGCGAATTAATAATACATTACGGTATAGAAAAGAAGCGGGGAATAGGACAGCATCTGCCAACCTGTCTTCTAAATGCAATCTACTGGAAGTCAGCTGAGAAGAGGAGCGAACCTGTGTTTTTTATTTATATATATATATATATATATATATATATATATATATATATATATATATATATGTATATATATATATATATATAGATATCTATATAGATCTATATATATATATATATATATATATATATATGGCTTCACGGTGGCAGAGGGGTTAGTGCGTCTGCCTCACAATACGAAGGTCCTGCAGTCCTGGGTTCAAATCCCAGGCTCGGGATCTTCCTGTGTGGAGTTTGCATGTTCTCCCCGTGAATGCGTGGGTTCCCTCCGGGTACTCCGGCTTCCTCCCACTTCCAAAGACATGCACCTGGGGATAGGTTGATTGGCAACACTAAAATTGGCCCTAGTGTTTGAATGTGAGTGTGAATGTTGTCTGGCTATTTGTGTTGGCCCTGCGACTTGTCCAGGGTGTACCCCGCCTTCCGCCCGATTGTAGCTGAGATAGGCGCCAGCGCCCCCCACGACCCCGAAACGGAATATGCGGTAGAAAATGGATGGATGGATATATATATATATATATGTATATATATATATATATATATATATATATATATATATATATATATATATATATATATACATACAGTGGGGCAAAAAAGTATTTAGTCAGCCACCGATTGTGCAAGTTCTCCCACTTAAAGGGGAACATTATCACCAGACCTATGTAAGCGTCAATATATACCTTGATGTTGCAGAAAAAAGACCATGTATATTTTTAACCGATTTCCGAACTCTAAATGGGTGAATTTTGGCGAATCAAACGCCTTTCTGTTTCGCCCTCTTGAAGCGATGACGTCAGCACGTGACGTTGCCTAGGTAAGAAAGCCGCCATTTTCATTTTCTCAAATACATTACAAACACCGGGTTTCAGCTCTGTTAGTTTTTGTTTTTTCAACTATTTTTTGGAACCTAGGAGACATCATGCCTCGTCGGTGTGTTGTCGGAGGGTGTAACAACACTAACAGGGAGGAATTCAAGTTGCACCACTGGCCCGGAGATGCGAAAGTGGCAAGAAATCTGCCGCCAGACCCCCATCAAATGTGCCGGAGTGTCTGCACATTTGACCGGCAATGCTAAGGCAGACATGGCACAGAGATGTATGGATAACCTGCAGATGAATTTGCAACGATAAAGTCAACAAAATCACAAAGGTGAGTTTTGTTGATGTTGAATTATGTGCTAATCAGACATATTTGGTTGCGGCGTGACTGCCAGCTAATCGATGCTAACATGCTATTTAGGCTATAGCTGTATGTACATTTGAAACTATATTACGTTACCTTCCACCCACATTTAATGCGAAAAAAACACTTACCAATCGGCGGATTTAAGTTGCTCCAGTGTCACAAGATGCGAAAGTCCTGATCGTTTGGTCTGCACATTTTCCCGCGATGCTAACGCAGCTATTCGGCCATGCTATGGCTATGAATAGCGTCAATAGCTATTCGCTCAATAGCTTCAGTTTCTTCTTCAATACTCTCATACTCCAACCATCTGTTTCAATACATGCGTAATCTGTTGAATCGCTTAAACCGCTGAAATCCGAGTCTGAATCCGAGCTAATGTCGCTATATCTTGCTGTGCTATTCGCCATTGTTTGTTTACATTGGCAGCACTGTATGACATCACAGGAAAATGAACAATGGCTTCGAGAGAGCGAAAATAAGGCACTTTAAAGCTTTTTTTAGGGCTATTCCGGGGCCGGTAAAATTTTGAAAAAAAATTCAAAAAATACAACAAGCCACTGGAAACTGATTTTTATTGTTTTTAACGCTTTTGAAATTGTGATAATGGTCCATTGTGTGAATGTGAGTGTGAATGTTGTTTATCTATCTGTGTTGGCCCTGCGATGAGGTGGCGACTTGTCCAGGGTGTACCCTGCCTTCCGCCCAATTGTAGCTGAGATAGGCGCCAGCGCCCCCCGCGACCCCGAAAGGGAATAAGCGGTAGAAAATGGATGGATGGATGGTTCCCCTTTAAAATGATGACAGAGGTCTGTAATTTTCACCATAGATACACTTCAACTGTGAGAGACAGAATGTGGAAAAAAATCCAGGAATTCACATTGTAGGAAATTTGAATAATTTATTTGTAAATTATGGTGGAAAATAAGTATTTGGTTAACCATTCAAAGCTCTCACTGATGGAAGGAGGTTTTGGCTCAAAATCTCACGATACACGGCCCCATTCATTCTTTCCTTAACAAACGTCCTGTCCCCTTAGCAGAAAAAAAGCCCCAAAGCATGATGTTTCCACCCCCATGCTTCACCGTAGGTATGGTGTTCTTGGGATGCAACTCAGTATTCTTCTTTCTCCAAACACGACGAGTAGAGTTTATACCAAAAAGTTCTATTTTGGTTTCATCTGACCACATGATATTTTCCCAATCCTTTGCTGTATCATCCATGTATACATTTTGGTATAAACTCAACTCGCCGTGTTTGGAGGAAGAAAAATACTGAGTTGCATCCCTGCAACATTGTTTTTTTTATCGTAAAAAACAGACATATACATTTAAATACACATTTGAAGAGACACATTTTAGGTAGAATTGTTTTGCAGGTGACACAACATATTATTATTATTTGTTATTATTATCAAAAATGTCAGCTTTTTTACATTACATTTAGTCTTTTTGCTCATTTTCTTATGTTTTACTGTAGTTTTTTTAATTGTTTTTAACTATTCCATTACAACTTTTCTCCTTGTAAGATTGCATTAGTTTCCTCCAAATATGACGTTACTAATGCAATATTGCTACATTCTTCTGAAAGGATTACCTTTGTTTTCTCGTGAAAAATACAACTTTATTCTTACAACATTGTGACATTATTTTTGTAAGGTTATGTTTATTTTCTCATTTAAAAAAAAAAAGACTTTATTCCCTGCAACATTGTGACATTCTTCTTGTAGAACTAATTTTTTTTAAATCCTGAAAACAATCAAATATAAAAAAATATATATATTTTAAAGAGACACATTTTAGGTAGATTTGTGTTGCAGGTGACACAGCATATTATTATTAGTTATTAGTATCAAAATGTCAGCTTTTTTACATTACATTGTCTTTTTGCCCATTTTTTTATGTTTTTACTGTAGTTTTTTATTGTATTTATAACAATATAACCTTTCTTCTTGTAAGATTACATTAGTTTTCTCCAAATATGACGTTACCATCGCAATATTGCTTTATTCGTCTGAAAGGATTACCTTTGTTTTCTTGTGAAAAATACAACTTCATTCTTACAACATTGTGACATTATTTTTGTAAGATTGTTTATTTTCTCGTTAAAAAAAAAAAAAAGACGTTATTCCCTTCAACATTGTGACATTCTTCTTGTAGAACTATGTTTTTTTATCGTAAAAAACAGACATATACATTTAAATATACATTTTAAAGGGACACATTTGAGGTAGCTTTGTGTTGCAGGGGACACTGAATTTTACTATTAGTTATTACTTATTAGTATCAAAATGTCACCTTTTTTGCATTACATTTAGTCTTTTTGCTAATTTTCTCATGTATTTTACTGTAGTTTTTTATTTTATTTTACTATGCCAATACAACATTTCTCCTTGTAAGATTGCATTAGTTTTCTCCAAATATGACGTTAGTATTGCAATATAACTACATTCTTCTGAAAGGATTGCTTTTGTTTTCTCGTGATAAACACAACTTTATTTTTACAACATTGTAACATTATTTTTTATTTTTTGGTAAAAAAAAACAACAACTTTATTTCTCTGCAACATTGTGACATTCGTAAAAAACAGACATATACATTTAAATATACATTTAAAGAGACACATTTGTGGTAGCTTTGTGTTGCAGGTGACACAGCATATTATTATTAGTTAGTAGTATCAAAATGTCAGCTTTTTCTCCTTACATTATTTTTACATTTTACTGTTGTTTTTTATATTTTTTCTTTTACTATATATATATACTTTTTTTTCACATTTGATCGCATTTATTTACTGGTTAGAATGCTTAAAAAAAAGAAAAACTTATAATTATTATTATTATCATTATTACTATTATTAAATATTACTTATGTGCTTTTTATCCCATTAAAATGTATGTATTTTTTTCATTATTGAATATTTTTATGTAAATATTTATTTGTTGTTGTTTTTTTTGGGGGGGGGGGTTAATTTTTAAGAATTTTCTATGTATTATTTCCAGTGGTCCTCAAACTTTTTTCACCAAGTACCACCTCAGAAAAACGTGGCTATCCCTAAAGACCAACATTAAAACACAGTAGCGTAGTAGGCCTAAGTATTCATTAAAAACAAAGCAGAAGTTTATTCAACAATTATATGTAATAATTTTGGCCACTGTAACGATACACACAGTATGAACCGTAACACTGTGTTTTAATATAGGAAAATAAAACACTGTACTTTAATCAAGTGATTATTTCCACTACATGGAGCCGCGTATCTATGGTTGTACACGTGCCAGGGTTTTAGAATCCCTGTATTAATATATTATTTTAATAATTTGTATTCATGCAAGTTTTAATACTCAGTCAATGTGCATATCTACAGTTTATGTGATGCTGACTGTATCAGACAGATACCAAGAAGAAAAGAAAAAAGTATTCTTTACTGCAATGTCACTTCCTCCTCACTGTCCTCTCATTACTTGTTTGCTTCCTCCCGCAGACAGGTGGGCAAGCAGGTACAGGACGAAGGAGGTTGTAGGTCAGAAGCCAACAAGCTGTGCTGGAGACGCTCCGCACTCTCCCATCCCGGTCTTCCGTTTTGCAGGTGCCAGCGCCAGGTGGTCGCTCGGCTCGCGTGTCCACTTTCGCTGTCAGCGTGCACGTCATGAAGTTTATTTCAACATGACGAGGCGGGTAGGTGAGTGTGGAGGAGAGCCAACTACCCTTTTTTTAAAAAATGTTCTGTCTTGCTGACTTTTTGGACTTTTTTTGTCTGTTGCATAAATACCAGGAACAGACGATCGTATAAGTTAAATCAGTGGTTCTCAACCTTTTTTCAGTGATGTACCCCCTGTGAACATTTGTTTAATTCAAGTCCCCCCTAATCAGAGCAATGCATTTTTGGTTGAAAAAAAAGAGATAAAGAAGTAAAATACAGCACTATGTCATCAGTTTATGTATGTATATGTATACATTTATATGTATGTATATATGTATGTATATGTATAAATGTATATGTATATATGTACGTATATGTATACCGGTGTGTGTATATATATATATATATATATATATATATATATATATATATACACATATACATGTATGTATATATATATATATATATATATATATACACATATACATGTATGTATATATATACACACACCGGTATACATATACGTACATATATACATATACATTTATACATATACATATATGTATATATATATATATATATATGTATATATATATATACATATATATATATATATATGTATATATATATATATATACATACATATATATATATATACACATATACATGTATGTATATATATATATATATATACACATATACATGTATGTATATATATATATATATATATACATACATATATATATATATATATATACATACATATATATATATATATATATCCATCCATTTTCTACCGCTTATTCCCTTTCGGGGTCGCGGGGGGCGCTGGCGCCTATCTCAGCTACAATATATATATATATATATATATATATATATATATATATATATACACAGAGTATATATATTGTGAAAAGTGTTTTATAAATAAAATGTACTTACTTACTTACTATAGTACTGCGATACACGCGTACACACTATTTTATAGTTTGCATGTGGTATTTGGATCTCAGTAGATCAGGCCTCGAGTTGCTGCCATTTTGCTCGATGATGATCATGTTTTTCAGCCCACCTTGCTTATCAATCAATCAATCAATGTTTACTCATATAGCCCTAAATCACAAGTGTCTCAATGGGCTGCACAAGCCACAACGACATCCTCGGCTCAGATCCCACATCAGGGCAAGAAAAAACTCAACCCAACTGGATAACAATGAGAAACCTTGGAGGGGACCGCAGATGTGGGCACCCCCACCCTGGGCGACCGGTGCAATGGACTTAAATGTCCCACACATGCGCTTGTGAGTCCCCTGAAGGTGTGTGCCAAATTACGCTGTGATTGGGCAAGCCACCCGTGTTTAAAACAAAACAAAATAACAAAAAAAGAATCCTATCCCTGTACCATGTAAAGCAGGGGTCACCAACCTTTTTGAAACCAAGAGCTACTTCTTGGGTACTGATTAATGCGAAGGGCTACCAGTTTGATACAACCTTGATAAATTGCCAGAAATAGCCAATTTGCTCAATTTATCTTTAATAAATAATTGTATATATATATATAAAAAATTGGGTATTTCTGTCTGTCATTCTGTCGTACATTTTTTTCCCTTCTACGGAAGTTTTTTTGTAGAGACACTTAATTGAACGGTTTAAAAGAGGAGAAAGCACGAAAAAAAAGAAAATTAAATTTTGAAACATAGTTTATTTTCAATTTCGACTCTTTAAAATTCAAAATCCAACCAAAAAAAATGAAGAGATAAACTAACTAATACGAATCTTTTTGAAAATATATTTTTAAAAAAAATTCATGGAACATCATTAGTAATTTTTCCTGATTAAAATTAATTTTAGAATTTTGATGACATGTTTTAAAATCCAATCTGCACTTGGTTAGAGTATATAACAAATTGGACCAAGCTATATGTCAAACAAAGAAAAATAATTATTTGTTCTAGATTTTCCAGAACAAAAATGTTTAAATAAATTCAAAAGACTTTGAAATAAGATTTAAATTTGATACTACAGATTTTCTACATTTGCCAGAATAATTTTTGGGAATTTTAATCATAAAAAGTTTGAAGAAATATTTCACAAATATTCTTCGTCAAAAAAACAGAAGCTAAAATGAAAAATTAAATTAAAATGTATTTATTATTCTTTACAATAAAAAAAGATAATTTACTTGATCATTGATTTAAATTGTCAGGAAAGAATCCTAAAATCTTTTTTAAGGTTGTATTTTTTTCTCTAAAATTGTCTTTCTGAAAGTTAAAAGAAGCAAAGTAAAAAAAATAAATGAATTTATTTAAACAAGTGAGGACCAAGTCTTTAAAATATTTTCTTGGATTTTCAAATTCTATTTTAGTTTTGTCTCTCTTAGAATTAAAAATGTCGAGCAAAGCGAGACCAGCTTGCTAAAAAAATTTAAAAAATTTAATAAAATAGAGGCAGCTCACTGGTAAGTGCTGCTATTTGAGCTATTTTTAGAACAGGCCAGCGGGCGACTCATCTGGTCCTTACGGGCTACCTGGTGCCCGCGGGCACCGCGTTGGTGACTCCTGATGTAAAGGTAATCATCATCCATCCCTGGCGGCGTCTCAAGGCCGTGCATCCTGGCACGGCGTTCCAGTCCTTTTATTCGAGTGGAAATCCCAACCCCTTTTTTTCCTTAGTTCTCCAGCAGCCAAACAAACATCCATGCAGCCTGCAAGATGGATGAACCCTGGCTGGTCTGACATAGGTCAATGACTTCCCTTCCCATGTCAGCCTGAGAAGTAAACAGCCGGAGCACAGGCGACTATTTCATTCTCCGCGTCTGGACCCGTGCACTCTGCTGTGAAGCTGCAGATCTTTATCTCTGAGGAAAGAAAGAGCACAAGTACCCCCCCCCCCCCCCCCCCTCCCCCTGCTCTGTCTTCTTACCTTCATTATGCATTTTTTGTGTGTGTTTATGCTTGGGCGCAACCGTGGCTGCTGGTGATGGTTTGAGGTCAGGCGTGACTGGGCCACACGGGTGACTCTAAATAAATACACAAGGACTAGCCAGGAAGGCTGCCGAATCAGCCCTGATTAATCAGCCGGCAGATCCGGGGTGACTCTCTGTGTACACTTCCAAGCAAACGGACCCGTGATGGAATCGGGTCGGCGTGGACATGGAAATCCAGGCAGTGGAGCAGATGGAGCGTTGCCACCACGCCGTGCACAAATGCGATGGCGGAGGCGCCGTCTTTGGCAGCGTGATCTCCAGCCGAAGCGACACAGTAGTGCGATTTTCTTCGCCGCGGCGGATGAACGCACGGGCCTGTTGTGACGCGCGCCGAGCCGGTGGAAAGTGCAGTACTTGATGTGGCTCGCTATTCTTGTCCGGACCAGACATTTCCAAAAAGAAAGTCATGCCTGAAATGAGGGCTTCACTGTGGCAGAGGGGTTAGTGCGTCTGCCTCACAATACGAAGTTCCTGCAGTCCTGGGTTCAAATCCAGGCTCGGGATCTGTCTGTGTGGAGTTTGCATGTTCTCCCCGTGAATGCGTGGGTTCCCTCCGGGTACTCCAGCTTCCTCCCACTTCCAAAGACATGCACCTGGGGATAGGTTGATTGGCAACACTAAATTGGCCCTAGTGTGCGAATGTGAGTGTGAATGTTGTCTGTCTATCTGTGTTGGCCCTGCGATGAGGTGGCGACTTGTCCAGGGTGTACCCCGCCTTCCGCCCGATTGCGTCCCCCGCGACGTCAAAGGGAATAAGCGGTAGAAAATGGATGGATGGATGCCTGATATGTTGTTGAAAATGAGTGCACTTTTTGAATATTTTGTGTCCTTTATGCAATTAAATGCGTTGGATCTCATGGGGGTCAGCACAGTGGGAGAGGGGTTAGTGCGTCTGCCTCACAATACGAAAGTCCTGAGTAGTCCTGGATTCAATCCCGGGCTTGGGATCTTTCTGTGTGGAATTTGCATGTTCTCCCCCTGACTGCATGGGTTCCTTCCGGCGTCCTCCCGCCTCCAAAAACATGCACATAGGTTGATTGGCAACACTAAATTGGCCCTAGTGTGTGAATGTGAGTGTGAATGTTGTCTGTCTATCTGTGTTGGCCCAGTGATGAGGTGGCGACTTGTCCAGGGTGTACGCCGCCTTCCGCCCGATTGTAGCTGAGATAGGCTCCAGCGCCCCCAGTGACCCCGAAGGGAATAAGCGGTGAAAAATGGATGGATGGATATCATGGGGAACTTGCAAAAGGAGATCGCGTTGCAGTCATTCTATGACTCGGCTATGTTGTACATGCATGAATTTTACCTGTTGGATTATTTTAAGTCTGTGTATTTCATAAATGTGCATCGGTTATAATGAAGAAATTGCATTACGCTCATTCTATGACTTGGCTATGTTGTTTGCACAAGAGTGTAGTCGTAGAGAACAAGCTTGCCTCGAGTTTTGGATTATTTTAGGTATTTTTATTATGAAATGTGACGGTTGTCATTAAGAACTTGTGAGGAGAGATTGCTATACACTCATTCCATGACTTGGCTATGTTGTGGGAACATGAGTGTAGTCGTGGATAATAAGAATGCCTTGAGTTTTGGATTATTTTAGGTATTTTTATTATGAAATGTGACGGTTGTCATTAAGAACTTGTGTGGAGAGATTGCTATACACTCATTCCATGACTTGGCTATGTTGTGCGCACATGAGTTTAGTCGTGGATAACAAGCATATCTTGAGTTCTGGATTACTTTAAGTCTTTTGTAAGATGAAATGTGACATTGTCATTAAGAACTAGTGAGGTGAGATCGCATTTCACTCATTCTATAACTTAAGTATATTGTGCGCACATGACCATAGTTGTGGTTAACAAGCATGCATTGAGTTCTGGATTACTTTAGGTCTTTTTATTATGAAATGTGACGGTTGTCATTAAGAATTTGTGAGGAAAGATTGCTATACACTCATTGTATGACTTGGCTATGTTGTGGGCGCATGAGGGTAGTCGTGGATAACAAGCATGCCTTGAGTTTTGGATTATTTTAGGTCTTTTTACAAACCCCGTTTCCATAAGAGTTGGGAAATTGTGTTAGATGTAAATATAAACGGAATACAATGATTTGCAAATCCTTTTCAACCCATATTCAGTTGAATGCACTACAAAGACAACATATTTGATGTTCAAACTCATAAACTTTATTTTTTTTGCAACTAATAATTAACTTAGAATTTTATGGCTGCAACACGTGCCAAAGTAGTTGGGAAAGGGCATGTTCACCACTCTGTTACATCACATTTTCTTTTAACAACACTCAATAAACGTTTAGGAACTGAGGAAACTAATTGTTTTATGTAGAGCTTCAGTCGTTCAACAGTCCGATGTCTCCGCTGTCGTATTTTACGCTTCATAATGCGCCACACATTTTCGATGGGAGACAGTTCTGGACTGCAGGCGGGTCAGGAAAGTACCCGCACTCTTTTTTAACAAAGCCACGCTGTTGTAACACGTGCTGAAAGTAGCTTGGCATTGTCTTGCTGAATTAACCAGGGGCATCCATGGAAAAAACGGCGCTTAGATGGCAGCATATGTTGTTCCAAAACCTGTTTGTGCCTTTCAGCATTAATGGTGCCTTCACAGATGTGTAAGTTACCCATGCCTTGGGCACTAATGCCCCCCCATACCATCACAGATGCTGGCTTTTGAACTTTGCGTCGATAACAGTCTGGATGGTTTGCTTCCCCTTTGGTCCGGATGACACAATGTCAAATATTTCCAAAAACAATTTGAAATTGTGGACTCGTCAGACCACAGAACACTTTTCCACTTTGCATCGGTCCATCTCAGATGATCTCGGGCCCAGAGAAGCCGGCGGTGTTTCTGGATGTTGTTGATAAATGGCTTTTTCTTTGCGTAGTAGAGCTTTAACTTGCACTTACAGATGTAGCGACAAACTGTATTTAGTGACAGCGGTTTTCTGAATAGTTCCTGAGCCCATGTGGTGATATTCTTTCGAGATTGATGTCGGTTTTTGATACGATGCCGTCTGAGGGATCGGTCATTCAATGTTGTTTTCCGGCCATGCCGTTTACGTGGAGTGATTTCTCCAGATTCTCTGAACCTTTTGATGATATTATGGACCGTAGATGTTGAAATCCCTAAATTTCTTGCAATTGCACTTTGAGAAACGTTGTTTTTAAACTGTTTGACTATTTACTCACACAGTTGTGGAAAAACGGGTGTACCTCGCCCCATCCCTTCTTGTGAAAGACTGAGCACTTTTTGTGAAGCTGTTTTTATACCCAATCATGGCACCCACCTGTACCCAATTAGCCCTGCACACCTGTGGGATGTTCCAAATAAGTGTTTGATGAGCATTCCTCAACTTTATCAGAAGTATGAAATGTAACTTACTTCACCGAGTATTATTAATTTGTTTACTTTTATCGTGATTACTTATGGAGTATGTTGTGAATAAATTGAGAACAGGACGTGAACAAAAGTGTTAGCAACTGTTATGTAAAAGAAAAGGGGTAGGATTAAATAAACTCTGCTTCTTCCTACTCCTTTTCGAACATGTTGAAAAGAGAAACTGGAAATTGTGACGTATCATGTTGTATGCTTGCATGTTCCAAATAAACTCAAACTCAAGCACTGTGGTGAGTTTAAGAACCGCCAAAATTAGTAGGACAAAAACAAACATATCAAACAGTGGGCTTTGTGTCATGTTTGTCCTCCACCGTATTTTTCGGATTATAAGTCGCACCTGCCGAAAATGCATAATAAAGAATGAAAAAACATATATAAGTCGCACTGGAGTATAAGTCGCATTTTTGGGGGAAATTGATTTGATAAAACCCAACACCAAGAATAGACATTTGAAAGGCAATTTAAAATAAATAAAGAATAGTGAACAACAGGCTGAATAAGTGTACGTTATATGACTCATAAATAACCAACTGAGAAGGTGCCTGGTATGTTAACGTAACATATTATGGTAAGAGTCATCCAAATAACTATAACATATAGAAAATGCTGTAAGTTTACCAAACAATCTGGCACTTCTAATCGCTAAATCCTATGAAATCGTATACGTATAGTCCAGGGGTCACCAACCTTTTTGAAACCAAGAGCTACTTCTTGGGTACTGATTAATGCGAAGGGCTACCAGTTTGATACACACTTAAATAAATTGCCAGAAATAGCCAAATTGCTCAATTTACCTTTAATAAATAAATCTATATGTAAATATAAAAAATTGCTATTTCTGTTTGTCATTCCATCCAACATTTTTTTTCCTTTTATGGAAGGTTTTTTGTAGAGAATAAATGATGAAAAAAACATTTAATTGAGCAGTTTAAAAGAGGAGAAAAAAAACAAAAAAATTACAATAAAATTTTGAAACATAGTTTATCTTCAATTTCGACTCTTTAAAATTCAAAATTCAACCGAAAAAAATTAAGAGAAAAACTAGCTAATTCGAATCTTTTTGAAAAAAAAAAAAAATATATATGATTCATTGGTAATTTTTCCTGATTAAGATTAATTTTAGAATTTTGATGACATGTTTTAAATAGGTCAAAATCCAATCCGCACTTTGTTAGAATATATAACAAATTGGACCATGCTATATTTCTAACAAAGACAAATCATTATTTATTCTACATTTTCCAGAACAAACATTTTAAAAGAAATTCAAAAGACTTTGAAATAAGTTTTAAATTTGATTCTACAGATTTTCTAGATTTGCCAGAATATTTTGGGGGAATTTTAATCATAATAAGTTTGAAGAAATATTTCACAAATATTCTTTGTCGAAAAAACAGAAACTAAAATGAAGAATTAAATTAAAATGTATTTATAGTTCTTTACAATAAAAAAATAAATAAATACTTGAACATTGATTTAAATTGTCAGGAAAGAAGAGGAAGGAATTTAAAAGGTAAAAAGCTATATGTGTTTAAAAATCCTTAAAACATTTTTTAAGGTTGTATTTTTTCTCTAAAATTGTCTTTCTGAAAGTTATAAGAAGCAAAGTAAAAAAATTAATTTATTTATTTAAACAAGTGAAGACCAATCTTTAAAATATTTTTGGGGATATTCAAATTCTATTTGAGTTTTGTCTCTCTTAGAATTAAAAATGTCAAGCAAAGCGAGACCAGCTTGCTAGAAAATAAATAAAATTAAAAAAATAGAGGCAGCTTACTGGTAAGTGCTGCTATTTCAGCTATTTTTAGTACAGGCCAGCGGGCGACTCATCTGGTCCTTACGGGCTACCTGGTGCCCGCCGGCACCGCGTTGATGACCCCTGGTCTAGTCTCTTACGTAAATGAGCTAAATATTATTATTTGATATTTCACGGGGGCTTCACGGTGGAAGAGGGGTTAGTGCGTCTGCCTCACAATACAAAGTTCCTGCAGTCCTGGGTTCAAATCCAGGCTCGGGATCTTTCTGTGTGGAGTTTGCATGTTCTCCCCGTGAATGCGTGGGTTCCCTCCGGGTACTCCGGCTTCCTCCCACTTCCAAAGACATGCACCTGGGGATAGGTTGATTGGCAACACTAAAATTGGCCCTTAGTGTGTGAATGTGAGTGTGAATGTTGTCTGTCCATCTGTGTTGGCCCTGCAATGAGGTGGCGACTTGTCCAGGGTGTACCCCGCCTTACGCCCAATTGTAGCTGAGATAGGCGCCAGCGCCCCCCGCGACCCCAAAAGGGAATAAGCGGTAGGAAATAGATGGATGATATTTTACGGTAATGTGTTAATAATTTCACACATAAGTCGCTCCTGAGTATAAGTCGCACCCCCAGCCAAACTATGAAAAAAACTGCGACTTATCGTCCGAAAAATACGGTACTATAAAATAAATAAAAACATTTCCCCCCATCATTTTATATAAATGCTCCAGGGCACTGAAGAGTCGCATGTGGCTTGAGAGCCGCGGGTTGCCGACCCCCGCACGAGACTACTGGTCTACATCGTGTGCACACATTCCAACTGATCTCCCATTTGGGGCCGCAATCATAACCGGACGCTTTCTTCCATCTTGTCTTGCCGGGCTGCCGTCATTAGTGATGGTGCTGCACTCTCACCTGTCAGCTCCACTCAAGCATCATGCCTGACTGGAGCCTCAGCTGGACCATGCAGACCTTCTTCGCAACCCTTGACCTCTTCTGTCTCTTCCTGACTATGCATCCCTGCTCCTTTATACTCCCCCTCTCCTATTTGCCTCCTCGGACCCTGCTGTCCTAGCATCCTACTCCCCCCACCGACCCCCACCGCACTCCACAGCATCCCTAGTCCAAGTCCAAACCTCGCCCCGTTCTCTTCTTTCGCCCCCAGCTCGATCCGACCTATCCTCGGGCAAGGTGTGCTCCCCCCGTGGCCCGCCTGTCCACAACACAGGTTACCGGCTCTGATCGCTGCGATGGACTCCTGGCCCAACCTGCTGCCCGGAGGGGACTTGGAGGGAGAACGAGGGCGCGTGTCGAGCAAACAGGAGTAGATGAGTGAAGGGAAGAAAAGGAGTAGCGGGAAAAGGGAAAAGTCGGAGGAGGGATGGGGATGACGTTTCTGCCCTGAGGCGGGAGTGAGGCAATGAGTAGCCCCTCAAAACCGGCAGGCAGTAGGAGACCACCACAGGCACGACTAGAGGGGAGAACATGGGGGCTTTTCAAACTGTGGGCATCAAACACAGAGAGGCTGGAATTTATTTCTGTGGTCTCCATTTGCGTTCAATACGCTCGTCTTCTTCCGTCTCCAAGATCAGCGCTAAACACCCACCTGACTGGAATCACTGCCAGCCATGCTGTCCCCCCCCCCAGTCCTGTAGGCAGCAGTAGTGAGCACGGTGACTTTAAGTGACTTCTTTTGAGATAAAGTGTCACGGCCCGAACACACCCTACTGCGCATTGATCTGTGCGCCGGCGCACGCCAATCCGGCTGCAGCATTCAATCCACGCTGGGTGCGGGGTCTGGGGGCCCGGTACTTTTCAGAGGCGGTATAGTACCGAATAGGCTTCATTAGTATCATTGTACTACACTAATACCAATATACTGTTTAACCCTCCTACTTAGTAATGCATTGACATTTCAACAAATGCGTAACATAAAGGTTTAGTTCATTATTTATTGTTGGTATTTCAACAAACTGTCAAACAAGGACTTGGACTTGGGTTGTTTTCCCGAGGTGCGAAGCGAATGGAGTGGGAACGGCGATGGCGTGAAGGTAAAGACATCATTATTTTAACACTAGAACTAAAAAACAGGAACCAACAAAAAGCGCGCACAATGGCGGTACAAACACTGGGCTATAAAACAAAAGACTAGGACAAGTGCAATGAACTATAAAGATGAAACAAAAACTTCCACTGTGGCATGAATAACAAGAAAACTTACTGTGACAATGTTATAAGAAAAGCAGCATGGATGTCAAGGTGCGTAGCAGGTGGTCGAGGGCGTGAAGGAGGTGATGTTGCCAGGACGAAGAACAGAAACAGAATGGCTTAAATAATGAATACGATAAGTGCCGACAGGTGTGAGACAAGAAGACAGGGGCGTGACATGACTACAAGGTGAAAACTAATGAGTAGTCATGGTAACAAAAACAAACCAGGAAGTGCAAAACAGGAACTTAGTGTCCAAAAAACTAAACCGAACATGACCAAAACAAAACATGATCCATAGGCGCGACACAAACAGGTAGCATAAAGACTAGTTGGGTAAATTGTGTTCACTTGTTAGTTGCATATTTGCATTTTAACTAACAGGTAACATGCGATGGCGTGAAGGTAAAGACATCTTTATTTTAATACTAAAACTAAAAAACAGGAACCAACAAAAAGTGCGCACAATGGCGGTACAAACACTGGGCTATACAAAAGACTAGGACAAGTGCAATGAACTATAAAGATGAAACAAAAACTTCCACTGTGGCATGAATAACAAGAAAACTTACCGTGACAAGGGTATAAAAAAAGCAGCATGGATGTCAAGGTGCGTAGCAGGTGATCGAGGGCGTGAAGGAGGTGATGTTGCCAGGACGAAGAACAGAAACAGAATGGCTTAAATAATGAACATGATAACTGCCGACAGGTGTGAGATAAGAAGACAGGGGTGTGACATGAATACAAGGTGAAAACTAATGAGTTGTCATGGTAACAAAAACAAACCAGGAAGTGCAAAACAGGAACTAAGTGTCCAAAAAACTAAACCGAACATGACCAAAACAAAACATGATCCATAGGCGCGACACAAACAGGTAGCATAAAGACTAGTTGGGTAAATTGTGTTCACTTGTTAGTTGCACATTTGCATTTTAACTAACAGGTAACATGCGATGGCGTGAAGGTAAAGACATCTTTATTTTAATACTAAAACTAAAAAACAGGAACCAACAAAAAGCGCGCACAATGGCGGTACAAACACTGGGCTATAAAACAAAAGACTAGCACAAGGGCAATGAACTAAAAAGATGAAACAAAACCTTGCACTGTGGCATAAATAATAAGAAAACTTACTGTGACAAGGGTATAAGAAAAGCAGCATGGATGTCAAGGTGCGTAGCAGGTGATCGAGGGCGTGAAGGAGGTAATGTTGCCAGGACGAAGAACAGAAACAGAATGGCTTAAATAATGAACATGATAAGTGCCAACAGGTGTGAGACAAGAAGACAGGGGCGTGACATGAATACAAGGTGAAAACTAATGAGTAGTCATGGTAACAAAAACTAACCAGGAAGTGCAAAACAGGAACTGAGTGTCCAAAAAACTAAACCGAACATGACCAAAACAAAACATGATCCATAAGCGTGACACAAACAGGTAGCATAAAGACTAGTTGGGTAAATTGTGTTCTCTTGTTAGTTGCACATTTGCATTTTAACTAACAGGTAACATGCGATGGCGTGAAGGTAAAGACATCTTTATTTTAATACTAAAACTAAAAAACAGGAACCAACAAAATGCGTGCACAATGGCGGTACAAACACTGGGCTATAAAACAAAAGACTAGCACAAGGGCAATGAACTATAAAGATGAAACAAAAACTTGCACTGTGGCATGAATAACAAGAACACTTACTGTGACAAGGGTATAAGAAAAGCAGCATGGATGTCAAGGTGCGTAGCAGGTGATCGAGGGCGTGAAGGAGGTAATGTTGCCAGGACGAAGAACAGAAACAGAATGGCTTAAATAATGAACATGATAAGTGCCAACAGGTGTGAGACAAGAAGACAGGGGCGTGACATGAAGACAAGGTGAAAACTAATGAGTAGTCATGGTAACAAAAACAAACCAGGAAGTGCAAAACAGGAACTGAGTGTCCAAAAAACTAAACCGAACATGACCAAAAAAAACATGATCCATAAGCGTGACACAAACAGGTAGCATAAAGACTAGTTGGGTAAATTGTGTTCACTTGTTAGTTGCACATTTGCATTTTAACTAACAGGTAACATGGGTGTACCCCGCCTTCCGCCCGAATGCAGCTGAGATAGGCTCGGGACAAGCGGTAGTAAATGGATGGATGGAAGGTAACATAACAGTCACATGTTTATCCTGTAGCCGGCAGTAGTGAGCACGGTGGCTTCAAATGACTTCTTTCGAGAAAATTGTCACGGCCCGAGCCCACCCCAGTAACATCCACATAATTTTTGGTTTTGCTTTTGTATTAACTATTAAATTATAAGTAGTTAGTTAGTTAGTTAGTTAGTTAGTTAGTCAGTTAGTTAGTTAGATAGTTTTGCATAGACCTTGGTGGTTACCTTAAAAGTTTAAGTAACCTGTAAAATGTAATGTTTCAACTTTTAAATATCTAACAAATAAGTAAAATGTAGGTGAGGTGGGCGGGGTTTGGCGGGGAGGGGGGCGGTGGTGTATAATGTAGCCCGGAAGTGTTAGGGATGCATGGGATTCTGGGTATTTGTTCTGTTGTGTTACAGTGCGGATGTTCTCCCGAAATGTGTTTGTCATTCTTGTTTGGTGTGGCTTCACAGTGTGGCGCATATTAGTAAGACTGTTAAAGTTATTTATATCACAACCCTCAGTGTGACCTGTGTGGCTGTTGACCAAGTATGCCTTGCAGTCACTTACGTGTGTGGTCAGCGGTTGCATTCTACATGCGACCGGCCGGAATGCAAATAGTGCGGTGCAAAAGCGGGCGCGGCGACATGTTTTAGCGGACGTCAAAGGCATTGCCACCATGGCACGTCCTCACCACTGTTGTCCGGGTGAAAATCGGAGAATGTTTACCCCAGGAGGTTTCTGGGAGAGGCACCGAAATCTGTAAATCTACCGGAAAATCGGGGGGTCGACAAGTATGTAGCTGAGCCACATCAGAGTGAACAAAAAACTGCATGTGGCTCCGGAGCCGCGGGTTGCCGACCCCTGAGATAGACTAATAAATTATAACTAGTTAGTAGTTAGTTAATTAGTAACTTGTGCATAGACCTTGGTGGTTACCTTCAAAGTTTAAGTGACCTGTAAAATGTAATGTTTCTACTTTTAAATATCTAACAAGCAAGTAAAATGTATTGGTGTCCACTCACCGTATTTCCTTGAATTGCCGCAGGACATATAGTATGCGCCTGCCTTGAATTACTGCCGGGTCAAACTCGCTTCGCAAAATAATTAGTGCATGCTTAGTATTACCGCCTGGTCAAACTTGTGACGTCACGAGTGACACTTCCCCTGTCATCATTTTCAAAATGTAGGAGGCTGATTTCAATACCGGTAATTTGAAATCGCATAAAGAGAAGAAAATTAAGAGATATTCAGTAGGATTTAAGGTCCAAGCTTACATCACACTCAATTTTTTACTGCATGCCTTTGGTAAGTGCCGGAGTGAGAAGAGGTTTTAAAATAATTAGCGCATGCTTACTTTTACCGCATGCCTTTAGTAAGCGCGGGGTGAGAAGAGGTTTTAAATTAATTAGCTCCCCGGCGGCAATTCAAGGAAATAAGGTAATTTTTTGGTTTTACTTTTATATAGAGTATTAAATTATAACTAGTTAGTTAGTTAGTTAATTAGTTAGTTAGTTAATTAGTTAGTTATTTAGTTAGTTAGTTGGTTGGTTGGTTTTGCTCATTTATAGTTGTGCATCAGCCTTGGTTTAGGCTGTCAAATTTTAACTAACTAAGTAATAAAACTAACTAACTAATTAACTTGTCAAATGCTATGCTTACAAGTTCCCGTAGTTTGTTCAACTAACCAAAGGAAGCTAATTAAGTGTTGATGTTTAGCCGAGTTAAAGGGGAACATTATCACAATTTCAAAAGGGTTAAAACCAATAAAAATCAGTTCCCAGTGGCTTATTTTATTTTTCGAAGTTTTTGTTAAAATTTTACCCATCATGGGATATCCCGAAAAAAGGCTTTAAAGTGCCTGATTTTCGCTATCTGTAAATCCACCCGTCCATTTTCCTGTGACGTCACATAGTGATGCCAATACAAACAAACGTGGCGGATAGCACGGCAAGATATAGCGACATTAGCTCGGATTCAGACTCGGATTTCAGCGGCTTAAGCGATTTAACAGATTACGCATATATTGAAACGAATGGTTGGAGTGTGGATGTTAAGATCCGTACTCGGATCTTCTAATATTATTGTTTATTATTTCCATTGTTGTAACACTCCGTCATTCCACCTCTTATTTCCTGTTTGTTCCGTCACCATGGTCACTCATTAGTTCACCTGCTACTCACGGTCCCGCACACCTGCTACAAATAATCACCTTCCCTTTATAAGCCTTCCTCGTTTCATTCTTCTCCCTGGGACTCTAGCTTGCTCTCACGCAACTATACGTTTGTTTTGATTGTTTGCTTTCATGCAATTCCTACTATTTTTGCTACGCACCTCGTTATTAGTTCACATGCTAAATGTTTTATTTACTCCTTTTTGCGTGCCAACGTGCCAGTTTAATTTCCTATTTTGTATCTCCTAGTTCTCATACTAGCGTCTATGGTTTGCCTTTTGTTAGCTCCTGTGTTTTTGTTATAGCTCTCCTTCTGTTATTTAGAATAAATTGGTTTTGATTGATTGATTGATACTTTTATTAGTAGATTGCACAGTACAGTACATATTCCGTACAATTGACCACTAAATGGTAACACCCGAATAAGTTTTTCAACTTGTTTAAGTCGGGGTCCATGTTAATCAATTCATGGTTATATCTTACCTCTGTTGTGTTCTTCGTTTTGACGCATCCACGAGGGAATCAAACCCGGCACCACAATGCCGAACAGGCGTAACAGTGGAGGCAGATAGCGAAAACGAAAATGAAGAAAAAACTGAAGCTATTGAGCGAATAGCTGTTGAAGCTATTCGGCGATCGCCTTATAACCAACGATTGCATCTTTTGACCACTGGAGCAACTTAAATCCGTCGATTGGTAAGTATTTGTTTGGCATTAAATGTGGGTGGAGGGAAAGGCTGGATGCAAATATAGCTACAAATGAACATAGAGCTAGCCTAAATAGCATGTTAGCATTGATTAGCTGGCAGTTATGCCGCAACCAGATATGTCTGATTAGCACATAAGTCAATAACATCAACAAAACTCACCTTTGGGATTTCATTGACTTTATTGTTGGAAATGCATCTGCTTTGAGTGTCGCAGGATATCCACACATTCTTGCCATTTCTGCCATGTTAGCATCGATTAGCACGGCATGCTAATCGATGCACACTCCACGTAAGTCAACTTGAATCCGTCCCTGATCGTGTTGTTACACCCCTCCGTCAACACACCGACGAGGCACGATGACTCCAAGGTACGGAAAACTGTCGGAAAAACGGAAAATAACAGAGCTGATTTGACTTGTGTGTGTAATGTGTTTGAGAAAATGGTGGATTGCTTCCTGTTGTGACGTCACGGGTGAAAGGTCATCGCTCCGACATTGAACAATTGAAAGGTGTTTAAATCGCCAAAATTCACCCTTTTAGAGTTCGGAAATCGGTTAATAAAACATATGGTCTTTTTTCTGCAACATCAAGGTATATATTGACGCTTACATAGGTCTGGTGATAATGTTCCCCTTTAATAAGTGTGTGTTGTCCATTGTGAGTCCAGCAAGTCTACTTCCTGACAAGTTACCCATAATCCACTTTGGCAGAGCGTCGAAAAGATGGAGTCGGAGCTTCACGCGCCTTTAAGTCTGCAGCGGCGGCGGCGGCGTCTTTCATTGAAATTTCCCAGCTGTCAGCGAGCGTTGCTCCACTTCCTGGTCGTCGGCGTTGAAATGAGCCCTCAATAATCACACTCACACAAATGGGAAGCGCCGTGGGGCCCCACGCCGTGGCGCTCTAATGGGGGGGCGCCACACGGGCAGATGGAGGCCTCCATTAACCACAGTGCATTATCCTTCCAACATGAGAGGAAGACATGATGGGAAGTACGCCGGGAGGAGATTTTACTGCACTAATTCATACTGGATTTTTCTTCATGTCGTCCAATACACTGACAGCATACTGCAGTGTTTTTCAACCACTGTGCCGCGGCACATTAGTGTGCCGGGAAATGCAGTCCGGTGTGCCGTGGGAGATTATCAAATTTCACATATTTGTGATAAAAACATTTTTTGCAAACCAGTACCGTATTTTTCGGAGTATAAATCACTCCGGAGTATAAGTCGCACCTGCCGAAAATGCATAATAAAGAAGGAAAAAAACATATAAGTCGCACTGGATTATAAGTCGCATTTTTGGGGGAAATTTATTTGATAAAACCCAACACCAAGAATAGACATGTTATATAGACAACGTAACATATTATGGTAAGAGTCATTCAAATAACTATAACATATAGAACATGCTATACCAGGGGTCGGGAACCTTGAATATTTTAAAATATATTTCCGTCAGAAGTGAAGTGCAGTGAATGATATTTATATACCGCTTTTTCTCTAGTGTCTCAAAGCGCTTTACATAGTGAAACCCAATATCCATCCATCCATTTTCTTCCGCTTATTCCCTTTTGGGGGCGCTGGCGCCTATCTCAGCTACAATCGGGCGGAAGGTGGTGTACACCCTGGACAAGTCGCCACCTCATCGCAGGGCCAACACAGATAGACAGACAACATTCACACTCACATTCACACACTAGGGCCAATTTTAGTGTTGCCAATCAACTTATCCCCAGGTGCATGTCTTTGGAAGTGGAGGAAGCCGGAGTACCCGGAGGGAACCCACGCATTCACGGGGAGAACATGCAAACTCCACACAGAAAGATCCCGAGCCTGGATTTGAACCCAGAACTGCAGGAGCTTCGTATTGTGAGGCAGACGCACTAACCAATATCTAAGTTACATTTAAACCAGTGTGGGTGGCACTGGGAGCAGGTGGGTAAAGTGTCTTGCCCAAAGACACAACGGCAGTGACTAGGATGGTGGAAGCGGGGATCGAACCTGCAACCCTCAAGTTGCTGGCACGGCCGCTCTACCAACCGAGCTCTACCGCCCCGTAGGAGCCATATAATTTTTTTTTTAACACTGAACACAACTAAACACAAAATTTTTAAGTAAGACCAACATTTCTAGAGTATAATAGGTCTCTTATTATTTGTAATAACTTTGTTATTCTGAAGCTAACTGTGGAGGGGGCGTGGCCTGCGGGCTTGCAGCGAACTGGGATGTGCCAGGACCGGCTTCGAAATCAGCGACAGGTGCGTAGATGGCCCACCTGGGCCTTGTTATCTAATCACCTGTCGCTCTGTTATAAGCAACAGCCAGGAGGAGAGACGGGGTTGGGGCTGGAAATACTATTGCTGGAAAGCAACTGAGACACTTATTGAAGAATAAAACAATATTGTAACCCTGAAACAGGCTCTCTTGTCGGTGCTTGGTGGTCCGAAGAACCCCCAGGAGGGCAAGCCCCACACTAACCAATAATAAATAAATAACTTCTTACCATTAACGCAACTTCTTGAACAGGTGCGGTAGAAAACGGATGGATTAAAAATGCATGAGAATGTTTTATATTTTTAACATTATTTTTAACACTGTGATTACAAGTGGAATTAAAGCTGCAAGCAGCGTTGGTCGGGTCCGCCTTTGGCTGTTGCCGCCGTGTCCCGAGTCCCGATCTTAGTCAGACCTACATAGAGGTTTTTTATTCCATGTCTCTACGACATTTCTAACAGAAGTTACATGCAGTTTTGTCTGTTTTTTTTCCTAGGGGGCGCTAAGCGCAATTTTGAGAGGAGATAACTTTTGAAAAAAGGTGACGGGTTTTCACAAAACTTTTATTTTGAAGGGGCAATTTTGAACTTCCTGTTGATTTTTGCCGAAGGATGTCAATTATCGAAATGTAGGTCTAAGTGAGACCTACATAGAAGTTTTTGTTTCATTTCTTTCCGGCATTCCTACCGGAAGTTACAAGCAGTTTTGTCTGTGTTTTCTTCCTGGAAGCAGTTTTTTCTGTGTTTTATTGAAAAATTGCGCTAGCGCGCAATTTTTAGTTTTATAAATTTTTTTTTTCATTATATCGCAATTTCTGCCAGTCCTGGTGTGTGTGCCAAGTTTGGTGAGTTTTGAAGCATTTTAAGGGGGTCAAATTAAATCAAAGAGAAAAAAATAGCATTTTTTGCGAAAATTTTGCTTTGAATGAGTTTTTGCAAAATTTCTGTTGATTTTAGGTATAGGCATTTCTAATGGGGAATCTAGGTCTAAGTCAGACCTACATAGAGGTTTTTGTTCCATGTCTTTACGACATTCCTAACGGAAGTTACAAGCAGTCTGTTTTTTTTTTTTCCTAGGGGGCGCTAGCGCGCATTTTTCATTTTTGGGGTTTGGTTTTTTTATTAGATGGCAATTTTCGCCAGTTCTGATGAGTGTGTGAAATTTGGTGAGTTTTGAAGCATGGTCAGTGGGTCAAATTAAGGTTCAAAGAGGCGGCGGAATAATAATAAATAATAATAATAAAGAAAGAATAAAACGCACGAGATTCAATAGGGTCCTTGCCTATGGCAAAGGACTCCTGTGGAGTCCTTTGCCATATGCAGGGCGGACCCTAATTATTCACTACTTATCGTTTTAAGCAACGTCAGCTCAGATTTATCCGAGAGCCAGATGCAGTCATCAAAAGAGCCACATCTGGCTCTAGAGCCATAGGTTCCCTACCCCTGTGCTATACCTTTACCAAACAATCTGTCACTCCTAATTGCTAAATCCCATGGAATCTTATATGTCTAGTCTCTTACGTGAATGAGCTAAATAATATTATTTTATATTTTACGGTAATGTGTTAATAATTTCACACATAAGTCGCTCCTGAGTATAAGTCGCACTATGAAAAAAACTGCGACTTATAGTCCGAAAAGTACGGTAATTATAGTCTCCAAATTATGTGTTGTTGTTTTTGAGTGTCGGTGCTGTCTCGAGCCGTGTAATACTCTTCCATATCAGTAGGTGGCAGGCGGCAGCTAATTGCTTTGTAAATGCAGGTTAAAAGGTGTCTTATGCTTAAACCAAAAATGAACAAAAATGTGAGTGCCCTTAAGAAAAGGCTTTGAAGCTTAGGGAAGGCTGTGCAGAACGAAACGAAAACTGAACTGGCTGCAAAGTAAACAAAAACAGAATGCTGGACGACAGCAAAAACTTACTGTGGAGCATGACATGACAATCAACAATGTCCCCACAAAGACAGATATAAACAACTAAAAAATATTCTTGATTGCTAAAACAAAGTAGATGCGGGAAATATGGCTCAAAGGAAGACATGAAGCTCTTAAGGAAAATACCAAAAAAATGAGAATAGCCACCAAAATAGGAGCGCTAAAACACTGCGCACAGGAAAACAGCAAAAAAAAATACAAATAAGTCACGGCATTATGTAACAGTACACCTACTTTGAGACAAGAGCTATATTGATGCATGCTTGGTTATGCTTTAATGTCCATCCATCCATCAATTTCTACCGCTTATTCCCTTTGGGGTCACAGGGGGCGCTGGTGCCTAACTCAGCTACAATCATATCCAACAATTGCGATAATGACTTTTAACTGTCAACTGAGTTGATGATTTCTGCTGGTGGTGTGCCTCCGGAATTTTTCAACGCAAAAATTGTGCCTTGGCTCAAAAAAGGTTGAAAAACACTGGCATACTGTATGTTTACTTATGGCTCAAGGACACAGTGGCAGTAAATGACAAAATTAGAGATGAATACTGGTTAAAAATAAAAAACAGATGCTAACTGAACATTGGCACTGAGTTTTAGTGATTATTTATTCATGAGAACGTACCAATAAAATACAAACTAAATATTTATCAGAATTAAATCATATAAAATGAATTAAAATTGAAAAAAATTGAATTGAAAAATGTTAAAATAAATTAAACATTTAACCAAAATCGAGGAGATGGTCAGTTTTGTGTCACTTACTTGTGTGTCATTTATTTATTTATTTTTAAATTATTATTGAAAATAAAAACTTTTTTTTTTCCTAGAAATGTTCAAATGAATTGTCAAAAAAAAAAAAAAATGAATGCACAATGTTGCTAAATTACTGTTACCAGAGGCTTTATAAAGTGAAACTACATTTATTCATATCTTGTCCATTTTTACTTTTTCAATTTATAAATTAATTAAACAAACAATTTGTCCTCCTTAATGTTTTTTTTTCATCTTAAAAAAAAAGAGTGCTTACTGTATGTATTGCGTAAAATGTTTTATTTGTAGAATTTTCAATATGATTTTTTTTTACATCACATTTGACATTGTCGCTGTTCTGTATGTGTGGTGTTACATGAATGACACATTACAAAGAACTATGTCACTCATTTAAATAATTACAAACTTTAAAATATATTTGTTAATTTTAATTGTATCAAGTAAAAAAAAAAATGTTTTATGTTTCCATATATGTGTGGTTTTTATATTGTATTATTATGTATAATCATTTAAAGTTTCCATATTTGGGGCGGTATAGCTCGGTTGGTAGAGTGGCCGTGCCAGCAACTTGAGGGTAGCAGGTTCGATTCCCGCTTCCGCCATCCTAGTCACTGCCGTTGTGTCCTTGGGTAAGACATTTTACCCACCTGCTCCCAGTGCCACCCACACTGGTTTAAATGTAACTTAGATATTGGGTTTCACTGTGTAAAGCGCTTTGAGTCACTAGAGAAAAGCGCTATATAAATATAATTCACTTCACTTCACATATATAAGTGGGGGTCACCCACATCTTCGGTCCTCTCCAAGGTTTCTCATCGTCATTCTCATTAACATCCTACTTACTGGGTTGTGAGTTTTTCCTTGCCCTTATGTGGGATCTGAACAGAAGATGTTGTTGTGGCTTGTGCAGCCCTTTGAGACACTTGTGATTTTGGGCTATATAAATCAACATTGATTGATTGAATTACTACCTCATTATTGTGAGAATATTCCACTCATTAACTTTGCAATTAAAATGGTTTCCTGTTTGACTTATTGACTAAAATAGACATGATGTCTTATATACTTAAACATGTCATGACCATTAATTCATCACATGTATAATAATAATATTAACAATGATAATAATGGTAAAAATAATGGATAGTGGACAAATAAACACATGTCAGTCATATCGCAGGACTTTGTTACAGCGAGGAAGTAACGAGGCCAGCAGCAAAATGGATGAGAGTACGTTTGGTCCAAACGACTGGTTTGGCCGCTCGAACCATCTGCACTTTTTAATCAGGACTTCATTGAAAAAAAGCCTCTTTGAAAACTGTAAATCTTCCCCTTGGCGAGTCTTTGTGTTGTCCCTCTCTTATTGTCCCATGTCTGCGTCATAAATCTCTCCAGGAAAAGCCATTAGCTTAAAAAAAAAAATTAGAAAATTCGGACAAGGTCTCCGGCATAAAAGGACATTTGACAAAGAGAGGATGTCCAGAAGTGTTGTTTTGTAAAAGTGAGCACTTATCCAGCAGAGTCACATGACCACATGTCTGCACCGCCGAATGTAGGAGGCGTGTGGTTTCTCTGGTTTCCTATTTGAAATGTCACGTGATGTTCAAGTTCAGTTCCAGTTTATTTGGAACATGCATACGATACAATGTAACGGATCACACAATTCCCGTTGTTTCATTACAGCAAGTCCGAAGAGGAGTAGGAAGAAGCTGAGCTTATTTATTCCCACCCCTTTTCATATCTTTGCAGTTGTATCCCATTGCCTTGTTCTCTGTAATAGAACAGTGAAAAAAATAAATTACAAACAAATAATACACCATAGTAAGTAAACAAATATTCCAAACCCCGTTTCCATATGAGTTGGGAAATTGTGTTAGATGTAAATATAAACGGAATACAATGATTTGCAAATCTTTTTCAACCCATATTCAGTTGAATATGCTACAAAGACAAGATATTTGATGTTCAACCACACAAACTTATTTTTTTTTTTTCAAATAATAATTAACTTAGAATTTCATGGCTGCAACACGTGCCAAAGTAGTTAGGAAAGGGCATGTTCACCACTGTGTTACATCACCTTTTCTTTTAACAACACTCAATAAACGTTTGGGAACTGAGGAAACAATTTGTTGAAGCTTTGAAAGTGGAATTCTTTCCCATTCTTGTTTTATGTAGAGCTTTAATCGTTCAACAGTCCGCTGTCGTATTTTATGCTTCATAATGCGCCACACATTTTCGATGGGAGACAGGTCTGGACTGCAGGCGGGCCAGGAAAGTACCCGTACTCTTTTTTTACGTAGCCACGCTGTTGTAACACTTGTCTTGCTGAAATAAGCAGGGGAGTCCATGGTAACGTTGCTCGGATGACAACAGATGTTGTTCCAAAACCTTTTAGCATTAATGGTGCCTTCACAGATGTGTAAGTTACCCATGCCTTGGGCACTAATACACCCCCATACCATCACAGATGCTGGCTTTTGAACTTTGCGCCTATAACAATCCGAATGGTTATTTTCCTCTTTGCTCCGGAGGACACCACGTCCTCTGTTTCCAAATATAATTTGAAATGTGGACTCGTCAGACCACAGAACACTTTTCCACTTTGCATCAGTCCATTTTAGGTGAGCTCGGGCCCAGCCAAGCCGGCGGCGTTTCAGGATATTGTTGATAAATGGGTTTGACTTTGCATAGTAGAGTTTTAACTTGCACTTACATATGTAGCGACCAACTGTAGTTACTGACAGTGGTTTTATGAAGTGTTCCTGAGCCCATGTGGTGATGTCCTTTACACACCGATGTCGGTTTTTGATGCAGTACCGCCTGAGTGATCAAAAGTCCGTAATATCATCGCTTACGTGCAGCTGAGATAGGCGCCAGCGCCCCCCGTGACCTCGAAAGGGAATAAGCGGTAGAAAATGGATGGATGGATGGACGTGCAGTGATTTCTCCAGATTCTCTGAACTTTTTGATTATTCTACGGACCGTAGATGGTAAAATCCCTAAATCCCTTGCAATAGCTCGTTGAGAAATGTTGTTCTAAAACTTTTCGACAATGTGCTTACAAATTGGTGACCCTCGCCCCATCCTTGTTTGTGAATTACTTAGCATTTCATGGAAGCTGCTTATATACCCAATCATGTCACCCACCTGTTCCCCACCTGTGAGATGTTCCATATAAGTGTTTGATGAGCATTCCTCAACTTTATCAGTATTTATTGCCACCTTTCCTAACTTCTTTGTCACGTGTTGCTGGCATCAAATTCTAAAGTTAATGATTATTTGCACACAAAAAAAACGTTTACCAGTTTGAACATCGAATATGTTGTATTTGTAGCATATTCAACTGAATATGGGTTGAAAAGGATTTGCAAATCATTGTATTCTGTTTATATTTACATTTAACACAATTTCCCAACTCATACGGAAACGGGGTTTGTAATAAGAATAAAATACCATATAATTTTATGACGAATTATAACAAAATAGTATGAATTTTTTAATTGTATTTATTTATGTCGACGTACTTAACTTTTGAAGTGTCACCAACGTGTTATTTTTTTTCTTCATATTTTTAGCACAGACGCTTGCATTGCTGGAGTTAGAACAAGCTAAAGGATGCTGTGTTACCATGGCAACAACAGAGACATAGCGAGCAGCTCCCTTAAAAAGGAATGCTGTCCGGTGATTCAATTGTTTATTTCTTTATATATGTCTCAGTCAGTTTAGCAAGTCCGAGTCCATGGTTCTCGCCCGGAAAAGGGTGGAATGCCATCTCCGGGTTGGGGAGGAGACCCTGCCCCAAGTGGAGGAGTTCAAGTACCCAGGAGTCTTGTTCACGAGTGAGGGAAGAGTGGATCGTGTTATCGACAGGCGGATTGGTGCGGCGTCTTCAGTAATGCGGACGTTGTACCAATCCGTTGTGGTGAAGAAGGAGCTGAGCCGGAAGGCAAAGCTCTCAATTTACCGGTCGATCTACGTTCCCATCCTCACCTATGGTCATGAGCATTGGGTCACGACCGAAAGGATAAGATCACGGGTACAAGCGGCCGAAATGAGTTTCCTCCGCCGTGTGGCGGGGCTCTCCCTTAGAGATAGGGTGAGAAGCTCTGCCATCCGGGAGAAACTCAAAGTAAAACCGCTGCTCCTTCACATCGAGAGGAGCCAGATGAGGTGGTTCGGGCATCTGGTCTGGATGCCACCCGAACGCCTCCCTAGGGAGGTGTTTAGGGCACGTCCAACCGGTAGGAGGCCACGGGGAAGACCCAGGACACGTTGGGAAGACTATGTCTCCCGGCTGGCCTGGGAACGCCTCGGGATCCCCCGGGAAGAGCTAGACGAAGTGGCTGGGGAGAGGGAAGTCTGGGTTTCCCTGCTTAGGTTGTTGCCCCCGCGACCCGACCTCGGATAAGCGGAAGAAGATGGATGGATGGATGGATGTTTAGCATGGAAATACTTGTGAAAAAAGAAAGCACACGAGTTTGATTTCAATTTTCCCAAGTGCTCATTTTGTCTTACGGTAATTTTTTGCATCGAGTCTTTTCTCCTGGTATTCATTCATGGCTTTAAGTAGATCCGTCTGAAGTGGACAATATTAGTATCATTAATACGGTCACCAGTGCAGAAAAAAAAACATCTTTATGCCTCAACTTTAGGACCAATTTATGTCCTATCTGTAAGTGCACCTTATTATTTCTATAAATCCTAAGCAGGTCAGTAACAGAGGTATAAATGACCTTAACCACTTCATTACGTCGAATTAGAATGAAGCGACATTAATAGCCATAATTTCCTTTCTCCACCAGTGCAGATTATCTGGAGCCATGCTGGATATCCTGGGATGTTAAATACATATTGCATACAGTTAATGGGACAGATAATTGACAGTGAACCCTAGGAGGTTAATAATAGAAGCTCAATTGACTCCGATCAATTTGTCACACTCAACACAGCTGTCTTAAGAGTTTTTACGTGTGTTCCGAGTCATGTTTCCTGCTTCAGGGTGCATACATCTTATTTTAATATATCCAGAAAAGGACAAATGTCTTTTGTGAAGTGAATTATATTTATATAGCGCTTTTCTCTAGTGACTCAAAGCGCTTTACATAGTGAAACCCAATATCTAAGTTACATTTAAACCAGTGTGGGTGGCACTGGGAGCAGGTGGGTAAAGTGTCTTGCCCAAAGACACAACGGCAGTGACTAAGATGGCGGAAGCGGGAATCGAACCTGCAACCCTCAAGTTGCTGGCACGGCCACTCTACCAACCGAGCTATGCCGCCCCATTTATGTGTCATGAGGGAATTATCATTCAGTCTTTTTTGTTTTTTGTCACTGCACAACTTTATTTGGAAAAATAGAGTTCAACAAACCTTAAAATTGAAGTCTTAAGTGGAAGCACCTTATTTTTATTTTCTGTTATCTCAAGTCACTTTTTTGCCAAACGTTCAACCCGATTTTTCAGTCAAACATTACTCATAGAAAAACTACATGTGGCATAGCTGGGTCTTTATCAATCAATCAATCAATCAATCAATCAATCAATCAATGTTTACTTATATAGCCCTAAATCACTAGTGTCTCAAAGGGCTGCACAAACCACTACGACATCCTCGGTAGGCCCACATAAGGGCAAGGAAAACTCACACCCAGTGGGACGTCGGTGACAATGATGACTATGAGAACCTTGGAGAGGACGAAAGCAATGGATGCCGAGCGGGTCTAACATGATACTGTGAAAGTTCAATCCATAATGGATCCAACACAGCCGCGAGAGTCCAGTCCAAAGCGGATCCGACACAGCAGCAAGAGTCCCGTTAACAGCGGAGCCAGCAGGAAACCATCCCAAGCGGAGGCGGATCAGCAGCGCAGAGATGTCCCCAGCCGATACACAGGCAAGTAGTACATGTCTTGACTCCAGGATGCAGAGATCAATCAATCGATCGATCAATGTTTATTTATATAGCGCTAAATCACAAGTGTCTCAAAGGGCTGCACAAACCACAACGATGTACTCGGTTCACAGCCCACATAAGCGCAAGGAAAAACTCACAACCCAGTGGGATGTTAATGTGAATGACTATGAGAAACCTTGTGGGTGACCCCCCCTGCCCTCTAGGGGAGACCAGATGCAATGAACGTAGAGTGGGTCTAATGTAATATTGTGAAAGTCCAGTACATAGTGGATCTAACGTAAGAGTGAGGGTCCAGTCTATAGTGGGGCAAGCAGGGGACCATCCCGAGCGGAGATGGGTCAGCAGCGCAGAGATGTCCCCAACCAATGCACAGGCAAGCGGTCCACTCCGGGTCCCGACTCTGGACAGCCAGCACTTCATCCATGGGCCACCCTTCCACAAGGGAGAGGGGGGCAGAGGAGAAAAGAAAAGAAATGGCAGATCAACTGGTCTAAAAAGGGAGTCTATTTAAAGGCAAGCATATACAAATGAGTTTTAAAATGGGACTTTAATGCTTCTACTGAGGTAGCATCTCGAACTGTTACCGGGAGGGCATTCCAGAGTACTGGAGCCCGAATAGAAAACGCTGTATAGCCCGCAGACTTTTTTTGGGCTCTGGAAATCACTAATAAGCCGGGAGTTCTTTGAATGCAGATTTCTTGCCGCGACATATGGTACAACTCAATCGGCAAGATGGGATGGAGCTAGACCGTGTAGTATTTTATACGTAAGTAGGAAAACCTTAGAGTGCACAGGAAGCCAGTGCAGGTGAGCCAGTACAGGCCTAATATGATCAAACTTTCTGGTTCTTGTCAAAAGTCTAGCAGCCACTTTTTGTCCCAACTGTCATCTTTTAATGCTAGACATGGGGAGACTCGAAAATAACACGTTACAGTAATCGAGACGAGACGTAACGAACGAATGCTGGTTGGCACAATGGAACAAATTTTAGCGATATTACGGAAATGAAAGAAGGCCGTTTTAGTAACACTCTTGATGTGTGACTCAAAGGAGAGAGTTGGGTCGAAGATAATACCCAGATTCTTTAACCGAGTTGCCTTGTGCAATTGTTTGGTTGTCAAATATTAAGGTGGTATTATTAAATAGGTGTCGGTGTCCAGCAGGATCGATAATCAGCATTTCCGTTTTCTTGGCGTTGAGTTGCAAAAAGTTAGCAAAGTTAACAGTTTCTTACGTATGACTCGGTTTTAGTCAGACCTTCTGGATTACACTACTAAGGAAACGATGAAAGCTTGTATGAAGGCCGGCCACAAAATAAGCATTTAACGTTCCAATCGAAAATTGCACTATTTCGTCTTCAATGTTGGCAGTCACTATTCCTGGATAAAAAATCCAAAAAGGAATGAGCGTATTTTTTTGATGGGGACGCTGTGGTTTTAATCTCCAAATGACCAGCTGGTCTTGAGTATTGGTGCTCTTTCAGAGTGTTTTTTTCCCAGCCTGCCCATCGTTATTTAGAAGCTTGGGATCTGCCGCTTCCTGCTTGAGGACAAAGACAGCAGCAACATCCATGCACTTGTCTTCGTATTTTTAGACCGCTTGCCTGCGAATCTCTTGACGTTGTCAATTTATGTAAACGCCCCTTCGGTTTCCTGTTGAAACTGAAAAGCTCGGCGTGTATAATTGCACAACACAACTGATGTCAATGATACAGGCCGCACATCCTGCCAGGCAGTTCTTTTGAAAATAGCAAATCTAACTAGCCAATGCAGGGATGTCCAAAGTGCGGTTTGGGGCCCTTTTGTGACCCACAGCTAATTTTCTAAATGCCTGCGACGCATACTGCAAATTATGTTAAAAAATACAGAAACTGAAAAAACTGATATAGAAGAGCAAACAGGTGAAAAATGTTGCAATGTCTTCTCTGAAAACACAAAAGTGCAATGTAAACTTTTTTTTTTCTTCCATCCATCCATTTTCTACTGCTTGTCCCTTTTGGGGTCGCTGGAGCCTATCTCAGCTGCATTCGGGCGGTAGGCGTGGTAAACTCTGGACACGTCACCACCTCATCGCAGTTTTTTTTTCCTTTAAAGTTGTAATCGCTCAAAAAAATAATTAATCAAAATCAATGTTGTTGTGAATTATTCACCTAAAATATTCCCCAATTTTGGGGGAAAATATTGCGTATTTTGTGTTTACCATATAAAAAACAAATAATTGAAAAAAAAACATTAAACCTATAATTGACGGTTACATCTAAAGTTGATCTGAAGTGTTGAAAAAAATATATATATATATGTATATATACAGTACAGGCCAAAAGTTTGGATACACCTTCTCATTTCAATGCGTTTTCTTTATTTTCATGACTATTTACTTTGTAGGTTGTCACTGAAGGCATCAAAACTACCTGTGAAGTAAAAACCCCTTTCAGGTGACTACCTCTTTAAGCTCATCGAGAGAATGCCAAGAGTGTGCAAAGCAGTAATCGGCGCAAAGGGTGGCTATTTTGAAGAAACTAGAATACAAAACATATTTTCAGTACTTTCACCTTTTTTTGTTGAGTACATACTGTAACCCCACATGTGTTCATTCATAGTTTTGATGCCTTCATTGACAATCTACAATGTAAATAGTCATGAAAATAAAGAACACGCATTGAATGAGAAGGCGTGTCCAAACTTTTGACATGTACTGTATAAATATATACATACGTGTATGTATATATACATATATATATATACACATATGTACTGTATATATGCATTTATATATATATATATATATACGTATGAACTGTATATATATATCCATATATATATATACATATATATCCATACATATATATATATATATATATATATATATCCATCCATCCATTTCCTACCGCTTGTCCCTTACGGGGTGGCGGGGGGCGCTGGCGCCTATCTCAGCTACAATCGGGCGGAAGGCGGGGTACACCCTTGACAAGTCGCCACCTCATCGCAGGGCCAACACAGACAACATTCACACTCACATTCACACACTAGGGCCAATTTAGTGTTGCCAATCAACCTATCCCCAGGTGCATGTCTTTGGAGGTGGGAGGAAGCCGGAGTACCCGGAGGGAACCACGCATTCACGGGGAGAACATGCAAACTACACACATAAAGATCCCGAGCCTGGATTTGAACCCAGGACTACAGGAACTTCGTATTGTGAGGCAGACGCACTAACCCCTCTGCCACCGTGAAGCCCTATATTTATATATATATATATATATATATATATATATATATATATATATATATATATATATATATATATATATATATATATATATACATATATATATATATATATATATATATATATATATATATATATTACCACACACATATAAATATGTATATAAATGAGACCAAACTTGAGGGGGGCCCTAAAAGCTAAAAAAACAAAATTTATATATGGTGTTGGTTTTGAAAATAAAACAGTATCAAAATGCACATACTTAAATTTTTCAGATTGCAGTCCTCAGTGGAAAAAGTTTGGACACCCCTGTTTGCACATGATATGTGGCCGACGTGGCGATGATGTCAGCGCAAAACACTTTCTATAATTGCCGTGAGTAATAATCTCCTTCCGCGCACCTGAGTGATGCGTGGAACCCAGCCAGCGTCATTTCCACCGGTTTCAAACGAAGAGGGCATAAAACATAAAGAGCATTTGTTCATATTTACAGCACAAGCGGTGCGGTGGCGTCAGCGCGAGCGGCGTGTGAAGTGCGTGGATGCGACGTGTTTACCCACGGCCATCCTGTCTCTGTTGCCTGCCGGTCTGCAGTGGAGATCTGAGGGCAGGTTTCCTTCTGGCCAGCTCACTAATTGTTTAGGAGGAAGAAGGTGAAACACAATCTATAAACAGCAGCGTTGGACAGGGCCAGAGGGTCCTGGGACAGTGGCTGACCTGTCATATTCCTGCACGTGGAGTATTTCAAGAAAACCATCCACACAAACATGATCTCAAACCATGGCGCCATGCTGACACAATTCATCTCTTTAAGGCAGTGTTTTTCAACCACTGTGCCGCGGCCCTGAGATACAGTCTGGTGTGCCGTGGGAGATCATGTCATTTCACCTAATTGGGTTAAAATTGTTTTTTGCAAACCAGTAGTTATAATCCGCAAATATTGTGTTGTTGTTGAGTGTCTGTGCTGTCTGGAGCTCGGCAGAGTAACCGTGTAATACTCTTCCATATCAGTAGGTGGCAGCAGGTAGCTAATTGCTTTGTAGACGTCGAGAGCATGGTTTGTCATGATCACAATATGGAGATGACAGCGGGAGGCATGCTGCAGGTAAAAGTGTATCTAATGCTTAAACCAAAAATCAACAAAAGGTGAGAGCCCCTAAAAAAAAGGCATTGAAACTTAAGGTTGGCAATCCAGAACGTAACTACAACTGAACTGTGACGTTTAGCTGGCATTGTGGTGCGGGTTCGTTCTCTCAATTGATGCAGTCGGACTTGGACACAGCGTGAAGGTAAGAAAGTATGATTATTTAATACTAACAAAACAAACTAAGAACAGAAGTACTTGCACAAGGCACTTCAGGCAAAACAAACAGAACTAGCATGGGAGCTAGAAAGAACAAAAAAGCGCTAGCATGTGAGCTAGGGACAAGCAAAGGAATAGCGTGGAAACTAACAAGTACAAAAAGTCGTTTACCACAATCGGGAGTCAGCGACGTCACCTGTTGCATCGAACAGAAACTAGAATCCGGGAGCGAGTAACGAAAAAGGCAGGCTTGAATAAGGAGAGTCAATACGAGGCAGGTGCCCGTCAAAAACAAAAGGCAGGTGACACTAATGTGTAACTATGGCAACGGAACAAAACATGAAGTGCCACCAGGAACTGAGGAAGTCAAATAACAGAACACGATACAAAGATGGAACAAAAACAGAATATGACATGATCCAAGTCGCGGATCATGACATGAACTGGCTGCAAAGTAAAGAAAAACAGAATGCTCGACGACAGCAAAGACTTACAGCGTGTGGAGCAGAGATGGCGTCCACAAAGTACGTCCGTACATGACATGACAACTACGTTTACACAAAGAAGGATAAGAAACAACTGAAATAGTCTCGATTGCTAAAACAAAGTATGTGGGGGGAATAGCGCTCAAAGGAAGACATGAAACTACAACAGGAAAATACCATCAAAACAGGAAAAGCCACCAAAATAAGAGCTCAAGACACTACACACAGGAAACACCAAAAAACTACAAATAAGTGGACCTAACATATACATACATGCATAATAGGACGCATGGTTGGTTATGGTTTGAATTAATATTCAACAATTGCGTCGACGAGTTTTATTGTCAATATCAATTTTATTGTCAATATCAATTTAAATTTTTTAATGAGTTTTGCTGGTGGTGTGCCTTCAGATTTTTTTTCAATGAAAAATATGTGCCTTGGCTCTAAAAAGGTTGAAAAACACTGCTTTTTTACGGAACTATATTTGGTCATATACCAAATATTCCCCCTTGCCTTAACTAAAATGTCAGATACTACTTTTGTTGCCTGGGGAGATAAATTAGTTATGTTTCTTGTCCTATTTTAAATAAAGCCAAATAAGTATGTCCGTGTCATATTTGCAAAATTAACCACTTTAGTTGAAAAATGTTCAAGTACAAGTTATTGTTCCTTTTATCTAAAAAAAAAAAACCCAGCAACATTATATTAGATTAATAACTTTCAGCTACTAGACTGACAGTTGAGCAACTAAAACATAAAATTGAAACAACATGCTTTTTGACAATGTTTAATCCATGTTGGGATCGGACGTTGATTTGACCATAGAAATTTGGTCGTTTCCCAACCAACATTCTGCAACACAAATACAATGATGAAACAGCATGCTTTTTGACGACGTTTTATCAATGTCAGGTTGTGACCATTTGTATTTAAAATCCCCTGAAGAGCAGGGAAACATGCGAAAAAGGCCTGTAGAGATGAAGTAGCCTCTGTGTTTTTCCTGACTTAACGTATACATATATTTATATATATATATATATATATATATATATATATATATATATATATATATATATATATATATATATATATATATATATATATATATATACACATATATATGTATATATATATATACATATATATGTATATATATATATACATATATATATACATATGTATATATATACATATATATATACATATATATATATATATATATATATATATATATATATATATATATATATATATATATATATATATATATAAATATTTTTTTTTTTCTTGAACAAGGTACTGGATGTTGAGGAACTCAAACGTAAAATTGAAACATGATTTTTTACGAGGTTTAATCCATGTTGGGTTCAGACATTGATTTGACCATTGAAATTTGGTCTTTTTCCAACCAATTTTCTGCAACACAAATACAACGATGAAACAACATGCTTTTTGACGACGTTTAATCAATGTTAGGTTGTGACCATTTTTATTTGAAATCCCCTGAAGAGCAGGGAAACCTGCGAAACAGGCTTGTAGGGATGAAATAGCCTCTGCGTTTTTTCCTGACCTAACGTCCATCCATCCATCCATATATATATATATATTTTTTTTTTTTGTCTGTTTGTTTTTTTTAGAACAAGGTATTAAAAATTGAGCATCTCAAACGTAAAATTGAAACAACATGCTTTTTGAAGATGTTTAATCAATGTTGGGTTCAGACATTCATTTGACCATTGACATTTGGTCATTTCCCAACCAATATTCTGCAACACAAATACAACGATGAAACATTATGCTTTTTGATGACGTTTAATCAATGTTAGGTTGTGACAATTTTTATTTAAAATCCCCTGAAGAGCAGGGAAACCTGCGAAAAAGGCTTGTAGGGATGAAATACTCTTGTGTTTTTTTCCTGACATAACATATACATACATGCATATATAAATATATATATATATATAAATATATATATATATATATATATATATATATATATATATATATATATATATATATATATATATATATACATTAGAACAAGGTACTGGATGTTGTGCATATCAAATGTAAAATTGAAACAACGTGCTTTTTGACGAAGTTTAATCCATGTTGGTTTCGGCCGTCGATTTGACCACTGAAATTCGATCATTTACCAGCCACTATTCTGCAACACAAATTCAACGATGAAACAACATGCTTTTTGAAGACGTTTAATCAATGTTTGGTTGTGACCATTTTTATTTAAAATCCCATGAAGAGCAGGGAAACATGCGAAACAGGCTTGTAGGGATTAAATACTCTTATGTTTTTTCCTGACCTGACATATACATACATGCATATACATATATATATATATATATATATATATATATATATATATATATATATATATATATATTTTTTTTAGAACAAGGTACTGGATGTTGTGCAACTCAAACGTAAAATTGAAACAACATGCTTTTTGACGACGTTTAATCCATGTTGGGTTCGGACGTCGATTTGACCACTGAAATTCGATCATTTCCCAACCAATATTCTGCAACACAAATACAACGATGAAACAACATGCTTTTTGATGAGGTTTAATCAATTTTAGGTTGTGAGAATGTTTATTTAAAATCCCCTGAAGAGCAGGGAAACCTGCAAAACAGGTTTGTAGGGATGAAATAGCCCCTGTGTTTTTTCCTGACCTAATGTATACATACATATATACATATATTTTTTAGAACAAGGTATTAGAAATTGAGCAACTCAAATGTAAAATGGAAACAACATGCTTTTGGAAGATGTTTAATCAATGTTGGGTTCAGGCATTCATTTGACCATTGACATTTAGTCATTTCCCAACCAATATTCTGCAACACAAATACAACGATGAAACATTATGCTTTTTGATGACCTTTAATCAATGTTAGGTTGTGACAATTTTTATTTAAAATCCCCTGAAGAGCAGGGAAACCTGCATAACAGGGGTAAAATAGCCTCTGTGTTTTTCCTGACCTAACGTATATTCCTCTCTACCCCGGAATTGAGCACTGCATAACAGTTGAACCACAGTAACCTCGATTATATATATGTATATATTAACTTAAACTTTGACAAACTTTAATAGTCCGCATGGGAAACTGTTTCACACATTAGCTCAGATACAAAATGATGGAAAGTGTAAGGATGGAAAGAACAATGCAGGTATAAAATAAACTAAAAATGTACCGTAGTAGCAATATAAAATATAACATACATGTAATATTTAAATATGTTAATATGTGTAAGATGAAAATGTTTAGCCATGGGAACCATATTAAGTACCGGACTATTGGTTTGTGTTTTTGTTCCATGGTCAGCTATGTGCAACTATAGTGAAATATACCGTATTTCCTTGAATTGCCGCAGGACATATAGTATGCGCCTGCCTTGAATTACTGCCGGGTCAAACTCGCTTGGCAAAATAATTAGCGCATGCTTAGTATTACCGCCTGGTCAAACTCGTGACGTCACGAGTGACACTTCCCCTGTCATCATTTTCAAAATGGAGGAGGCTGATTTCAATACCGGTAATTTGAAATTGCATAAAGGGAAGAAGATTAAGAGCTACTCAGTAGGATTTAAGGTCCAAGCTTACATCACACTCAAATTTTTACTGCATGCCTTTGGTAAATGCCGGAGTGAGCAGAGGTTTTAAAATAATTAGCGCATGTGTTGCGCTCCGCTGCTCAGATCTACACTATTTATTTTTCCATTTTGTATATTTCTCCGACTCCTTATTTCCTGTTTGCTTTGTCACCATGGTCACTCATCAGTCCACCTGCTAGTCTCGTCCTGCACACCTGCTACTAATGATCACCCTCCTATTTAAGCCAGCCTTTTTCTGTTCATCCGGTCTGGGTTCATAGTTTGCTCTCACGCAACTTTACGTCCGGATTTTGATCATTTGCTTTCACGCAAGTATTTCTATTCTCGCTAGCTTCACACGCTAAGCCACTTGTTTTTTCCAGTTTACATACCGATGATTTGTTTTCTCTTTTGTGGCAACGTGCCATTTTAGTTTGTCTATTTTCACTTCCTAGTTTTCATACTAGCGTTTTTGGTTTGCCTTTTATTAGCTCCAGTATTACTGTTCAGAGCTCCCTTTTTGTTGAATAAATATTTTAAGATCCTACCTTTGTTGCGTTCACGTCAACGCATCCTCGAGGGAATCGAAACCACAATGCCCACCAGTCCTTACAGCATGCTTACTTTTACCGCATGCCTTTGGTAATCGCAGGAGTGAGAAGAGGTTTTAAATTAATTAGAATAGAATAGAATAGAATAGAAAATACTTTATTGTGATTATATTTGCATATAACGAGATTAAAGACTCCAACTTAAGGTGCGGTTGTGGGAACAAATATGGCAGGGGTAGGGAAACTATGGCTCTAGAGCCAGATGTGGCTCTTTTGATGTCTACATATGGCTCTCAAATAATTTATATAGTACTTTTCTCTAGTGACTCAAAGTGCCTTACATAGTGAAACCCAATATCTAAGTTACATTTAAACCAGTGTGGGTGGCACTGGGAGCAGGTGGGTAAAGTGTCTTGCCCAAGGACACAACGGCAGTGACTAGGATGGCGGAAGCGGGGATCGAACCTGGAACCCTCAGGTTGCTAGCACGGCCACTTTAACAACCGAGCTATGTCGAGTAACCGTGTAATACTCTTCCATATCAGTAGGTGGCAGTCGGTAGCTAATTGCTTTGTAGATGTGGGAAACAGCGGGAGGCAGGGTGCAGGTAAAAATGTGTCTAATGCTTAAACCAGGGGTAGGGAACCTGTGGCTCTAGAGCCAGTCTCAGATAAATCTTAGCTGACATTGCTTAACACGATAAGCAATGAATAAATCCGCTGGTAATCACAGTTTCAAAAATAACGTTCAAATTATTAAACATCCTCATGCATTTTAATCCAACCATCCGTTTTCTACCGCACCTGTTCAAGATGTCGCATTAATGGTAAGAAGTATTATATGTATTATTGGTTAACTTTTATAATAACAATGTTGTTAAAAAGACTATTCATAATGCAAAAAAGGGCCATCAGACTGAGACATAACACAGGACCCCGAGAACACACTAATGGATTATTTATAAAAACATTTGATTTAAAACTACCAGATCTCATCCAACTCAAGACTGCCCAAATGATTTATAAAGCAAGTAAAGATTTACTTCCAACAGGGTTACAGAGAAGATTTTTACAAAGAGAAGGGAATTATCATTTAAGAGGAGAACTACTTTTTAAGATCCAATATTGTAGAACAACGCAGAAACGAATGAGTATAACAATAGCAGGGGTTAAAATATGGAACTGTTTAAAGGATGAAATAAAACACAGCACCAACATAAACCAGTTTAAAAAGCTTTTTAAATCATTTATCATTAGTAAATATAAGAAAGAAGAGCAAACATTGTTTTAGAAAGACAATAATATATAATATGTATATAAATACAATTTATGATTTCATAATTATACATATAGGTTATATTAAAATGTATATATTACCACTTTATATGGAATTTAAATAAATTGTGTATATATAATATATATATATATATATATATAAGTGTACAAATGTATATGTTTGATTGAAATGTTAAACTGTGTATATGAGACGTGTGCTACATATATGTTGCTTATATATTGTTTAAAAAAAAAAAGTAATATAAGTGAAGCATGTTTTAGATTTTATATATTTTGAACCTTGTTCTTGTTGTGATGGGGTAGGTTTATATAAGCGTTGCTTCAACCTACACCCTTTCGGCTCAATCATTGCTCAAATGAGTGTTTTTTTTTTTTTCTTTTCTTGTTGTTGTTCTTTGTTTTATGTGAAGATTGCCGAAATAAAATACATTGATTGATTGATTGATAATACCATCAATCAATCAATGTTTATTTATATAGCCCCAAATCACAAATGTCTCAAAGGACTGCACAAATCATTACGACTACAACATCCTCGGAAGAACCCACAAAAGGGCAAGGAAAACTCACACACAGTGGGCAGGGAGAATTCACATCCAGTGGGACGCCAGTGACAATGCTGACTATGAGAAACCTTGGAGAGGACCTCAGATGTGGGCAAACCCCCCCCCCCCCCCCCCCCCCCCCCCCCTCTAGGGGACCGAAAGCAATGGATGTCGAGCGGGTCTAACATGATACTGTGAAAGTTCAATCCATAGTGGCTCCAACACAGCCGCGAGAGTTCAGTTCAAGCGGATCCAAGACAGCAGCGAGAGTCCCGTCCACAGGAAACCATCTCAAGCGGATCAGCAGCGTAGAGATGTCCCCAACCGATACAGGCGAGCGGTCCATCCTGGGTCCCGACGAGCGGTCCATCCTGGGTCTCGACTCTGGACAGCCAGTACTTCATCCATGGTCATCGGACCGGACCCCCTCCACAAGGGAGGGGGGGACATAGGAGAGAGAAAAGAAGTGGCAGATCAACTGGTCTAAAAAGGAGGTCTATTTAAAGGCTACAGTATACAGATGAGTTTTAAGGTGAGACTTAAATGCTTCCGTGTACTACAAAAAGTCTGGTTTGTGTTTCAATTGCCGTCCCTCCGCATTTAATTGCTTTATTGAATGACGAGTGTTAAAAAAAAGAGATGTAAATTAGAATACGCCCTCTATTGTTTGAAGGCTGCAGAAGAAGCTTCTCTCCCACGATACATTTGATAGCTCACTTGTCATTTCCAGTGAAAAAACATATTAGCTATTAATTATATTTTCCCATCGGGGGGTGGAAGGGTGTTCCAGATCCACTTGCCTGCTGCGAGGCTGCCAGGTGAGACAGCACCTAGGCCTCGTCCTGACATGGTGCACCGAATGACGGCCCGCCCATACGCTATGCCGTGAACGAGAAAAAAAATATAAAAATCAACACTTAAGTGCTGATTAAAAAAGTGCCGGCTGAAGAGAATAACAAGAAAAAGCTGGCGTGCATCCAGCGTTTGTTTGCAGCCGTAGGAGAAGCCCCCTGCTGTGAAGTCATGCGGTTGTTGCGGCGAGACAAGAGTGATTTGGACGGAGCTGACAGGTGGAGAGCAGGAAGTGAAGAGATTAAGAGAATAACTACTTTTGTTTTTACGCCAACAAGATGACACATGGTGTCTCTTATAAAAGAGCGTACGTGCAGGAACAAGGTAGGGTTGGCTCTGGTCGAGGGAATTTTCACACCTTGACTTTCGCAGGAAAGTGTAGAAAAAGTTCAACCCCAACAGCCGAAATCTTTATTATTGAGAATTCAGAATCAGGATATTCCAGATAAAATATTCATCCAATGAATGAATCAATCAATCAATCAATGTTTATTTATATAGCCCCAAATCAAAAATGTCTCAAAGGACTGCACAAATCATTACGACTACAACATCCTCGGAAGAACCCACAAAAGGGCAAGGAAAACTCACACCCAGTGGGCAGGGAGAATTCACATCCAGTGGGACGCCAGTGACAATGCTGACTATGAGAAACCTTGGAGAGGACCTCAGATGTGGGCAACCCCCCCCCCCCCTCTAGGGGACCGAAAGCAATGGATGTCGAGCGGGTCTAACATGATACTGTGAAAGTTCAATCCATAGTGGCTCCAACACAGCCGCGAGAGTTCAGTTCAAGCGGTTCTAAGACAGCAGCGAGAGTCCCATCCACAGGAAACCATCTCAAGCGGATCAGCAGCGTAGAGATGTCCCCAACCGATACAGGCGAGCGGTCCATCCTGGGTCCCGACGAGCGGTCCATCCTGGGTCTCGACTCTGGACAGCCAGTACTTCATCCATGGTCATCGGACCGGACCCCCTCCACAAGGGAGGGGGGGACATAGGAGAGAGAAAAGGATCGGCAGATCAACTGGTCTAAAAAGGAGGTCTATTTAAAGGCTAGAGTATACAGATGAGTTTTAAGGTGAGACTTAAATGCTTCTACTGAGGTAGCATCTCGAACTGTTACCGGGAGGGCATTCCAGAGTACTGGAGCCCGAACGGAAAACGCTCTATAGCCCGCAGACTTTTTTTGGGCTCTAGGAATCACTAATAAGCCGGAGTCTTTTGAACGCAGATTTCTTGCCGGGACATATGGTACAATACAATCGGCAAGATAGGATGGAGCTAGACCGTGTAGTATTTTATACGTAAGTAGTAAAACCTTAAAGTCACATCTTAAGTGCACAGGAAGCCAGTGCAAGCCAATACAAGACTTATTATACTCTACAAATGTTGGTCATACTTAAAAATGCACAAATTTAGTTGTATTCAGTGCTGAAAAATGTTGTTTGGCTCTTACGGAAATACATTGTGAAATATTTGGCTTTCATGGCTCTCTCAGCCAAAAAGGTTCCCGACCCCTGAAATATGGGGTAAAAATAAATAACACAAGCGGTAATAAAGGAAAAACTAACAATTGAAATAAACAGACTACTATTCAATAAAAAATAACCCGCAATCCTGTACCAATAATTATTCTTCATACTCCTACACATTACATCTTCCCTCCCGTAGTTGTTAACATGTTATAAACACTCTGTCCGTAGCTCCTCGGGACATGTGAGGGGTCTTTTGGGGGTCTCACACGTCTCACCGCCTCGGTTCTTCTGGGCAACGACCCAATTGGCTGAGAGTCTGTCGCCCTGACCCTGAACCTGGAACACCAGGGGTGAGCCAAGGGCCAGGCTAAGAGTCTGAGGGAAGGAGCGAGGGCTATTAAACACAGCAGAGGAGGAAGGCCCGTCAGGATGTGTCTTTTATAGCACGGCTGCTGGCACTTGAAGGCACGGCGGGCCACTCTGGCAGATGAGATGCCGGCAGTGCTGCGACCAGATGAATCCTGTAGGGGTGGAAATGATGAGGTCAGGATTTTTTTACGGGGTCACGGGGAGGTGAGCACAGGGTCAGGGACTCTTTGACTTCCTCTCTTTTCTCTTTTTTTTAATTTTCTTCCACTTAAAAAGACCGTTAGTCCGTTAACTCCATCGCACCATTTACAGTAGCAATAAAACCTTTGATGGTTTTGGCAAAAGAAACTAGGAAAAAAAAAGGTGAAGAAAAGACAAGACAAACGAATCAATAGGACAATAAAACAAATACAACTCAATAACATAAATAAAGAATATCAAAGATACTATAAAATTATATATTTATTTATATGTCTTAAAGGGGGGAACACAGTGGCACAGGGGTTGATGCTGTTGCTTCACAATAAGCATGGTTCAGTTCCCGGGATCATGGTCTTTCTCTGTTGCAACCCCCCTGCGGTATAAAATGGATGGATGGATGTTTTATGCAAAAGTGCAATATATTTATCTGTACGGTAGAGATGCGAGAATAAGTAATTATATCATCAGCAACCGCATCACCAAAGTCGTCATCCACCCGCCGTCCACCCGAACCAACATTTTATCAGAACCGCAACCGCCCGCCACCCGCCCACTGAAACACTTTTTGAAACCCCATCCATCCATCCATTTTCTACCGCTTATTCCCTTTCGGGGTCGCGGGGGGCGCTGGCGCCTATCTCAGCTACAATCGGGCGGAAGGCGGGGTACACCCTGGACAAGTCGCCACCTCATCGCAGGGCCAACACAGATAGACAGACAACACTCACACTCACATTCACACACTAGGGCCAATTTAGTGTTGCCAATCAACCTATCCCCAGGTGCATGTCTTTGGAAGTGGGAGGAAGCCGGAGTACCCGGAGGGAACCCACGCATTCACTGGGAGAACATGCAAACTACACACAGACAGATCCCGAGCCTGGATTTGAACCCAGGACTGCAGGACCTTCGTATTGTGAGGCAGACGCACTAAACCCTCTGCCACCGTGAAGCCCCATACCGGTAATTTAAAAACCGATAGCGACATCTTCCGATATTACATTTTGAAGCATTTATCGGCCGATAATGTGGGCAACCTGATATTAGCGGATATCTCTAATCACGACTTTCAAATATTTTTTCAAAAAATCAATGATTATTACTCACTACAGACTTCATGAGAGCCAACAAACATAATGAAACATCACTTACTGTACAATGTCTGATGTCATTAGGATGCCGACTGATAGAATCTTGTTATGGATAAATAATGACTCATACTCGTTATGTCTAAATCGGCTGTCAAAGGTTACCAACTTGTCGGATTACATCCTCGTCCTCTACTATCCGGGTGAGAGGCATGATTTATGATCTAGAATGAAGTTTGACGAGCAAAGAATCGAGGAAACATCTTGATCATCATGATCTGGTAGAGGTTTGCCACTTTTACCACACACAGAGCTATTTAAACCCGTTTCACAGAGTAATGAAGACAACTGGAGCCGTTAACGTTCTCGCGAATATCCAGTCAGCGTTCATCCTGATGACAAGAATATGGGCGTGCTGTGAAGCCTTTGCCTTGGACACCTTCAACAACATGTACAAACCGATTGTTAGTCCAGCTGTGAAGACTCTTCTTCGGCATTGTAATGCCGGTGTGGTTTTCCCGTGGATGCGTCGAAGCAGAACACAGCATAGGTAAGATAAAGGGTATTTAATAACAAAAGTCTATGAACAAAAATACTGGTGTAAAGAGAAAAAGTAAACAAAAGACGCTAGCGTGAAAGCTAGGCTAAAACAAGGAAAACTAGAACTTGGTACGAGGACACAAAAGAGTAAACAAAACATTTAGCATGAAAGCTAGACAATAAAGTGGCTTGGCGTGAGAGCTAGCGAGAAAATACATACGAAATGATGAGAGTCGTCACTGATGCGCGTGGGCAAATTAGGATCCGAGAATGAGTGAACAGAAAAGGTGAGCTTAAATAGGAGGGTGATAATTATTAGCAGGTGTGCGGGGCGAGACTAGCAGGTGGACTGATGTGTAACCATAGTGATGGATAAAAACAGGAAATAAACGGGTCAGACAGAGAATGAAAAAACAAACACGTGAAGATCTGAGCAGCAGATCGCAACAGTATTCCCCCCCAACAAAAGACAGATACCAGATGTCTTAAAAAACAAACAAAAACTTGAACCCCCTCCCCAAAACCAGAAAGTTCACAAACGAAGGGAGGGCGGAGGGAGGCCACGGTGGAGGGTCGCCAGAGTCGCATGTCCCCGAATCCACCGAGGACACATCATGTGGCGGCGGCGGGTGGAACGCTGCTGCCGAAAAAGTTTTGGCGGGCGACCTCGAAAAGGCCACATTAGTGGCCGCCTCGCAGGATGAGGTGCCCGGCGAGGCGGACGACCCGGGCACGGCCACATCCGTGGCCGACATGGAGGAGGGAGTATCTGGCGAGGAGGATGACCTCGCAGAGGCCACGCCCGTGGTCGACGTGGTGGACGACGCCTCAGCACCGAAATCCCAGCAGGCTTGGAAGCAGCAGACGAGGGTGCGGGGACTGCAGCCAAAGCAGGCCCGAGTGCAGCTGGCGAGGATGATGCGGGTGCTGCAGCCGAAGAAGGCGTCGGAGGCGGCCTGGGAGCCGCAGGAGTCGTCGGAGGCGGCCTGGGAGCCGCAGGAGTCGTCGGAGGCGGCCTGGGAGCCGCAGGAGTCGTCGGAGGCGGCCTGGGAGCCGCAGGAGTCGTCGGAGGCGGCCTGGGAGCCGCAGGAGTCGTCATCGACGTGAATGCAGGCGTAGTCGTCGGTGGTGCTGGTGTGGGTTCCAGCCCCGTCGTCGGCGCTGGTGTGGGTTCCAGCCCCGTCGTCGGCGCTGGTGTGGGCTCCAGCCCCGTCGTCGGCGCTGGTGTGGGCTCCAGCCCCGTCGTCGGCGCTGGTGTGGGCTCCAGCCCCGTCGTCGGCGCTGGTGTGGGCTCCAGCCCCGTCGTCGGCGGTGCTTGGCGGCGCGGAGCTGGCACCGGTGCTTGGCGGCACGGAGCTGGCACCGGTACCTGTCGTGGTGCTGGTACCGGAGTGGGCTCCAGCCTTGGAGTTTGTGCTGGCGTGAGAACCAGTTTAGAGTCTAATTCTGGCGTGAAAACCAGGTCAGAGTCTAATTCTGGCGTGAAAACCAGGTCAGAGTCTAATTCTGGCGTGAAAACCAGGTCAGAGTCTAATTCTGGCGTGAAAACCAGGTCAGAGTCTAATTCTGGCGTGAAAACCAGGTCAGAGTCTAATTCTGGCGTGAAAACCAGGTCAGAGTCTAATTCTGGCGTGAAAACCAGGTCAGAGTCTAATTCTGGCGTGAAAACCAGGTCAGAGTCTAATTCTGGCGTGAAAACCAGGTCAGAGTCATGTGCTGGTGTGAGAACCAGACTGGGAGCAGGTGTCGGCTTCAGCCGAGGAGCAGGTGTCGGCTTCAGCCGAGGAGCAGGTGTCGGCTTCAGCCGAGGAGCAGGTGTCGGCTTCAGCCGAGGAGCAGGTGTCGGCTTCAGCCGAGGAGCAGGCACAGGGGTCTGCCGAGGAGAACTAGGGGACTGGCTGTGAGCAGGACTAGGACTATGATGAGTGATAAGACAAACACTAGGACTCGGGCAAGGACTTGAGAGAGGACCAGGACTTACAATCACACTAGTGCTTTGAGAAGGGCTTGGGCAATGACCAGGACTTACAGTCATACCAGGGCTTGGGCAAGAACTAGGACAAACGGTCAAACTAGGGCTTGGGCAAGGACTGGGACTAACAATCAAACTGGTGCTCGGGCAAGGACTAGGACAAAGACTAGGACTTACAGTAACACTGGGGCTCGGACAAGAACTTGGGTAAGGACTAGGGTTCGGACTAAGACCACGAGGGGAATCAGTACTAATATTACAAAGGCAAGAAACAAGACTCGGGACCGGACTCGAAACAGGACTCGGACTACGGATCAGTCTACGAGTGGAACTAGGACGACTACGAGAAAGACTAGGACTACAACTAGAATCAGAACGGAAACTCGGACCAGGACTTGGACTACGACTCAGTCTACAAGTCGGTCTACGAGTAGGACTAGAGCATGGGCTATGAAGAAGGCTGGGACTCGAACTCTGAGAGAGACTGTGACTAAAACTAGAACTAGGGCACAGACGGAACACAGGTGGAGGAGGTCTAAGAGGGCGTGACTTGACCGGGGAGAACACCGGTGGAGGAGGTCTAGGAGGCCGTAGTGGTATAACAGGGGTAAACACCGGTGGTGGAGGTCTAGGAGGCTTAGTAGTTTTAAGAAGAGGTAGCGTCTGCCCTACCTCCGCAACACAGCTATAGGCCGTAGCCCCCCCCTCCAGACGGGAATCCCAGACCCGTTCCCTGTGGTCAGGGACTGACCATAAGGGAGGGTGGTGGGAGGTTTGGAGGCAGGCAGACCCCTCCCCTCTATATTGTCCAGAGTGTCCCTTTGAAAAGGGAGAAAAAACCTTGGACTTGGGCAGAGAATGAGGTTTAAACGGTGGGTTAGAAGAAAAACTAGGTGACTGAGGTTGACTAGAATAATAAGAAAAAATATCCTGATACTTTTGTATCTTATTATTAATGTTATTGTCATTTGAAAATGGCTGAGAAAACGAATATTCCCCAAAAAATTCCTTGTTGATGACGTCATCATCGGAAGACGGGTTTGCGTTACCGGGGGGCGTCGACGAAATGACGTCATCTGCGCGGGACACAAGTTGGGAATTTGCCCAGTCGGTAAAACTGTTAGCAAAGTGTGTTATTGGGTCCCCAAACAATGGTGTAGGGGTTTTGTGTGCTGACTGTAGGTTGCTGTGTTCGTGAGGAGGGAGACATGGAGTGGGCAAGTCACTGTCGCCCGACGAAGCCATACTTCGCGGCTTCCGCCTACGCGGACGAGCGCGAGCGCTGCGGGAGGGAAACTCACCGCTCCCGGAAGCATCGATCGGAACCAGTTTTCCCTCCAGGTCCCACATCATGCTTTCGTCTGGATTGCATCGGAGAGTTTCAGCCTCCATCGCTCGGAATACCCTCCATGTGCCTTCGTCGAAGGTCTCCTCGTGGTTGCCAGACGCGGAAAAACTTTTTAATGCTCGGATCCTACTGTGAAGACTCTTCTTCGGCATTGTAATGCCGGTGTGGTTTTCCCGTGGATGCGTCGAAGCAGAACACAGCATAGGTAAGATAAAGGGTATTTAATAACAAAAGTCTATGAACAAAAATACTGGTGTAAAGAGAAAAAGTAAACAAAAGACGCTAGCGTGAAAGCTAGGCTAAAACAAGGAAAACTAGAACTTGGTACGAGGACACAAAAGAGTAAACAAAACATTTAGCATGAAAGCTAGACAATAAAGTGGCTTGGCGTGAGAGCTAGCGAGAAAATACATACGAAATGATGAGAGTCGTCACTGATGCGCGTGGGCAAATTAGGATCCGAGAATGAGTGAACAGAAAAGGTGAGCTTAAATAGGAGGGTGATAATTATTAGCAGGTGTGCGGGGCGAGACTAGCAGGTGGACTGATGTGTAACCATAGTGATGGATAAAAACAGGAAATAAACGGGTCAGACAGAGAATGAAAAAACAAACACGTGAAGATCTGAGCCACAGATCGCAACACCAGCAACATGTTGTATGCAGCTTCCGCAATCACACGTACAAGATTGAAAGGCATACTGGGTGATACAGAGTACACTGATGGTGGTGATATAAACAACTTTAACACTTACTAATATGCGCCACGCTGTGAAGCCACACCAAACAAGATTGACAAACGCATTTCGGGAGAACATCCTCACAGTAACACAACATAAACGCAACACAACAAATACCCCGAATCCTTTCTATCCGTGACACATCCTGAATATATTTTACACCCCCGCGCCCCCAACCCCGCCCACCTTACCGACGCACGGGGGTTTGCTGCTAGCAGGTTTATAAAATAGTCAGGATTTGTCATGGATACAAAGGAATATGGGTATTTGTTGTGTTGCGTTTATGTTGTGTTACTGGGAGGATGTTCTCCCAAAATGTGTTTGTCAATCTTGTTTGGTGTGGTTTCACAGTGTGGTGCATATTACTAAGAGTGTTAAAATTGTTTATATCACAACCATTAGTGTACTCTGTGTCACCCAGTATGACTTGCAGTCGTGTGCGTGTTACCGCGGAAGCCACACACAACATGATGCTGGACTGACAAGCAGATCGTACATGTTGTAGTAGGCGACAAAGCCAATGGCTTCATAGCACGTCCTAATACTTATTGTCTGGGTGACTGCCGGCAGTCATTCTAGAGAATATTAGCGTGTCCTATTGTCTTCTTCGCATTGTGACACAGGTCTTAAATGGTTCTTTGAATGGCAAAGGATACCGTTCCCAGAACCATGAATATCAAATATTTCTGGATGGTTCAACCGCCACCCGCCCGAATCTAATTAAAATCTGTTTTTTCTTCATGTCACCCGCCCGACCCGCGGTTTATCCGCGGACTCCGCGGATGAGACCGCAAACCGTGCATCTCTACTGTACGGTAATCGGGGCACCATAGCTCGGTTGGTAGAGTGGCCGTGCCAGCAACTTGAGGGTTCCGGGTTCGATCCCCGCATCTGCCATCCTAATCACTGCCGTTGTGTCCTTGGGCAAGACACTCTACCCATCTGCTCCCAGTGCCACCCACACTGGTTTAAATGTAACTTAGATATTGGGTTTCACTATGTAAAGCGCTTTGAGTCGGTAGAGAAAAGTGCTATATAAATATAATTCACTTCACTTATCTCTCGCCATAATCTATTTATTTATATCTGCACCTTATTGCTCTTTTATCCTGCACTGTCATGAGCTAATGCAACAACATGTTGTTCTTATCTGTACTGTAAAGTTCAAATTTGAATGACAATAAAAGGAAGTCTAAACCTATAAAAGGGAAACTGAATTTTTGGGGAAATTTTGCCTATAGTTGACAATGATTATGAAAGACATGATGATGGATGTCCGTCCATCCATTTTCTACCGCTTGTCCCTTACGGGGCCGCGGGCTGAGTGCTGGATCCTATCTCAGCTGCATTCGGGCGGAAGGCGGGGTACACCCAGGACAAGTCGCCGCCTCATCACAGGGCCAACACAGATAGACAGACAACATTCATACTCACATTCACACACTAGGGCCAATTTAGTGTTGCCAATCAAACTATCCCCAGGTGCATGTCTTCGGAAGTGGGAGGAAGCCGATGGATGTTTTTTTTTAATGCATTCTAACTAATAAATAACGTAAATAAAAGTCTGCTTACAACGGAGCCAATTGTAGGTTCTCGATTGCGCCCATAAAACCCAATAAAAAAACAACGAAAAAGGGCCAACAATACTCCATTTATATGACGTGACTTGAATATTAGCCTTGCGATGAGGTGGCGACTTGTCCAGGGTGTACCCCGCCTTTCGCCCGATTGTAGCTAAGATAGGCACCACCGCCCCCCGCGACCCCAAATGGCATAAGCGGTAGAAAATGAATGGATGGATGGACTTGAATATTAACCAAGTATGAGTGATATTGTTATTATAAGTGCTAACGCAGACAAACTATTTACAGAGGCAACGTGACCACCAGTTCATGCTGCTATGTTTACATTATGATGATCAAGATTTTTCCTCGATTCTTTGCTCGTAAAACTTCATTCTAGATCATAAATCATGCCTTTCACCTGGATAGTAGAGGACGAGGATGTAATCCGACAAGTTGGTAACCTTTGACAGCCGATTTAGACATAAAAAAACACTTATTTCCATCCCCATTTTTCTCATGACGATTATGAGTCATTATTTATCCATAACAAGATTCTATCAGTCGGCATCCTAATGACATCAGACATTGTACAGTAAGTGATGTTTCATTATGTTTGTTGGCTCTCATGAAGTCTGTAGTGAGTAATAATCATTGATTTTTTGAAAAAATATTTGAAAGTCGTGATTAGAGATATCCGCTAATATCAGACTGCCGACATTATCGGCCGATAAATGCTTCAAAATGTAATATCGGAAAATGTCGCTATCGTTTTTTAAATAACCGGTATCGGTTTCAAAAAGTAAAATGTATGACAATTAAAATGCCGCTGTGTACACGTATGTAGGGAGACGTACAGTGTGCCAATAAACCTTAAATAGAAATAGAATAAAATAGAATAGAAAGTACTTTATTGATCCCTTTGTGTGCCGGCACAGTCACATAATATCTACGGCTTTTCACACACACACAAGTAAATTCAAGGCATACTTGGTCAGGAGCCATACAGGTCACACTGAGGGTGGGCGTATAAAGAACTTTAACACTGTTACAAATATGCGCCACACTGTGAACCCACACCAAACAAGAATGACAAACACACCGTAACACAATATAATCACAACAGAACAAATACCTATAACCCCTTGTAGCACTAACTCTTCTGGGATCCTATCCTGCTCACCTCAACCTCCTCCTACTCTCTCAGGGAGAGCATGTCCCAAATTCCGAGCTGCTGTTTTGAGGCATGTTTTTAAAAAAAAAAAATGCACTTTGTGACTTCAATAATAAATATGGCAGTGCCATGTTGGCATTGTTTTCCCCATAACTTGAGTTGATTTATTTTGGAAAACCTTGTTACATTGAGCCGGAAGGCAAAGCTCTCAATTTACCGGTCGATCTACGTTCCCATCCTCACCTATGGTCATGAGCTTTGGGTCATGACCGAAAGGATAAGATCACGGGTACAAGCGGCCAAAATGAGTTTCCTACGCCGGGTGGCGGGGCTCTCCCTTAGAGATAGGGTGAGAAGTTCTGCCATCCAGGAAGAACTCAAAGTAAAGCCGCTGCTCCTCCACATCGAGAGGAGCCAGATGAGGCATCTGGTCAGGATGCCACCCGAACGCCTCCCTAGGGAGGTGTTTAGGGCTCGTCCAACCGGTAGGAGGCCACGGGGAAGACCCAGGACACGTTGGGAAGACTATGTCTCCCGGCTGGCCTTGGAACGCCTCGGGATCCCCCGGGAAGAGCTAGACGAAGTGGCTGGGGAGAGGGAAGTCTGGGCTTCCCTGCTTAGGCTGTTGCCCCCGCGACCCAACCTCGGATAAGTGGAAGATGATGGATGGCATAAAAATGTGTTAATTATAGAACTGTATGTATCGTTATCGGTTGATATCGGTATCAGTAATTAAGAGTTGGACAATATCGCAAAATCGGATAGCAGCAAAAAAGCCCCTCGGGAAGTCCTGTGGGGAGTGCTCAGAGAGTATGGGGTATCGGAATGTCTTATTGTGGCAGTCCGCTCCCTGTATGATCAGTGCCAGAGCTTGGTCCGCATTGCTGGCAGTAAGTCGGACACATTTCCAGTGAAGGTTGGACTCCGCCAAGGCTGTCCTTTGTCACCGATTCTGTTCATAACTTTTATGGACAGAATTTCTAGGCGCAGCCAAGGCGTTGAGGGGTTCCGGTTTGGTGGCCACGGGATTAGGTCTCTGCTTTTTGCAGATGATGTAGTCCTGATGGCTTCATCTGGCCGGGATCTTAGGCTCTCACTGGATCGGTTCGCAGCCGAGTGTGAAGCGACCGGAATGAGAATCAGCACCTCCAAGTCCGAGTCCATGGTTCTCGCCCGGAAAAGGGTGGAGTGCCATCTCCGGGTTGGGGAGGAGACCCTGCCCCAAGTGGAGGAGTTCAAGTACCTAGGAGTCTTGTTCACGAGTGAGGGAAGAGTGGATCGTGAGATCGACAGGCGGATCGGTGCGGCGTCTTCAGTAATGCGGACGTTGTATCGATCCGTTGTGGTGAAGAAGGAGCTGAGCCGGAAGGCAAAGCTCTCAATTTACCGGTCGATCTACGTTCCCATCCTCACCTATGGTCATGAGCTTTGGGTCATGACCGAAAGGATAAGATCACGGGTACAAGCAGCCGGAATGAGTTTCCTCCGCCGGGTGGCGGGGCTCTCCCTTAGAGATAGGGTGAGAAGCTCTGCCATCCGGGAGGAGCTCAACGTAAAGCCGCTGCTCCTCCACATCGAGAGGAGCCAGATGAGGTGGTTCGGGCATCTGGTCAGGATGCCACCCGAACGCTTCCCTAGGGATGTGTTTAGGGCACGTCCAGCTGGTAGGAGGCCACGGGGAAGACCCAGGACACGTTGGGAAGACTATGTCTCCCGGCTGGCCTGGGAACGCCTCGGGATCCCCCGGGAAGAGCTAGACGAAGTGGCTGGAGATAGGGAAGTCTGGGCTTCCCTGCTTAGGCTGCTGCCCCCGCGACCCGACCTCGGATAAGCGGAAGATGATGGATGGATGGATGGAAAAAGCCATTATCGGACATATCTCGTTGTAATGCGTTTTTTTAATTAATGCGCCTGATATGCTTAAAATGAGAAAACTATCCATCCATCTATCCATTTTCTTCCGTTTATCCGGGGTCGGGTCGCGGGGGTAGCAGCCTAAGCAGGGAAGCCCAGACTTCCCTCTCCGAAGCCACATCGTCTAGCTATTCCCGGGGGATCCCGAGGCGTTCCCAGGCCAGCCGGGAGATATAGTCTTCCCAACGTGTCCTGGGAGGCGTTCGGGTGGCATCCTGACCAGATGCCCGAACCACCTCATCTGGCTCATCTCCATGTGAAGGACCAGCGGCTTTACTTTGAGTTCCTCCCGGATGACAGAGCTTCTCACCCTATCTCTAAGGGAGAGCTTCGCCACACGGCGGAGGAAACTCATTTCGGTCGCTTGTCCCCAAGATCTTATCTTTTCGGTCATGACCCAAAGCTCATGACCATAGGTGAGGATGGGAACGTAGATCGACCGGTAAATTGAGAGCTTTGCCTTCCGGCTCAGCTCCTTCTTCACCACAACGGATCGGTACAACGTCCGCATTACTGAAGACGCAGCACCGATCCGCCTGTCGATCTCACGATCCACTCGTGAACAAGACTCCTAGGTACTCGAACTCCTCCACCTGGGGCAGGGTCTCCTCCCCAACCCGGAGATGGCACTCCACCCTTTTCCGGGAGAGAACCATGGACTCGGATTTGGAGGTGCTGATTCTCATTCCGGCCGCTTCACACTCGGCTGCGAACCCATCCAGTGAGAGCTGAAGATCCCGGCCAGATGAAGCCAACAGGACCACATCGTCTGCAAAAAGCAGAGACCTAATGCCGCGGCCACCAAACCGGAACCCCTCAACGCCTTGACTGCGCCTAGAAAAATATGTGAATATTAAATCTTATTATAAATGTATGTATATATACATACATCATGTTTTTAAAACCTTAATGGAGGTCTTTGGAGGGTTTTTTTAAGGGATTTTCTAGGCAGAATAGGACGACTACGACAGGCTTCATGGTAGACTGACTTTTGATCGCTGACATCACCAATCATAAAATGTGTTTCGGAATAACTAACTAACGGTTATTTTATAGCACAAACGAATGGTATTGGTTTGTTATTTTATATTTTCAATTATAAGGCGGGCCAAATTCACACCATCATCATCTTCACATGACTCGTATTTGTTTGCTGTCACTACATTTCTCGTTCATGGACCTCAAACTCTCCGACCCATTCTGAACCGAGGCGACACCTTCCTAAATCATCGCCTTATTTTTCGACACTTTGGTCATCCGACCGCAGGAGTATTTGACGAAACCATTCTCGTAAAAGCAGCAGAAGCAGGTGTGGCTGATGTGCTTCTCATGGCTGAAGTGCGCACGGCGGGAATCTATCTTCAGGACCAGACTCTCAATCTCAACCGCTCACGATCAACAGGTTTGCAGGTCGTAAAGTTGAGGTCATCTCCTATCTCGTCGGCGCTTTTCTCATCAGGCAGGCCTTGGATTTTGTTTGTTATTTATGGTTAGTCACCGCTTTAGGAATGGATGCGGATGATCAGAGGCCGTTTTTCACCTGCAGCCTGTCAGCGCTTTTACAGTGGCTGCACACCGCTGCTGTGGCATGCACCAAATGACCAGTACCGGGTTGCAGGAAAACTTTCAGAAGACGTGAATTTTTCAAAAAATAGACTGTTTCTCAGAATAACAGACAACACATTTACAATTCCCAAAACCAGTGAAGTTGGCACGTAAAAAAATTAAAAATAAAATAGTCATTTCTGTGTGATCATGTTTTGTTTTAGTCATGTTCTGTTTGTTTTTTTGGACACTCAGTTCCCGTTTTTGTACTTCCTTGTTAGGGTCCGCAGGCCCATTGCAAAAGGACTCCACAGAAGTCCTTTTGCAATGGGCCAAGGACCCTATTGAAACTGCTGTTTTATTATTATTCCGCACCTACGCGCTGTAATTTGACCCCCTTAACATGCTTCAAAACTCACCAAATTTGACACACACGTCGGTATAGCAAACCTTCCCAACATATTAAGCAACCAATCCCCCAAAATGAAAATTGCGCTCTAGCGCCCCCTAGGAAAAATTACAGACACAACTGCATGTAACTTCTGTTAGGAATGTCATAGCGACATGAAACAAAAACTCCTATGTAGGTCTGACTTAGACCCAATTTTCATACACTCACTTTGTTCAGCAAAAATCTACAGGAAGTTGGCAAAAACCCCTTCAAAATAAAATTTTCGCAAAAAATGCATTTTTTGCCTCTTTGTGTAATTTGACCCCTTTAAAATGCTTCAAAAGTCACCAATCTTGGCGCACACACAAGGACTGGCAAATATTGCGATTTGATGAAAAACACAAACCCCAAAACTCAAAATTGCGCTCCAGCGCTATTTTTGAATAAAACACTAAAAAAAACTGCTCCTAGGAAGAAAACACAGACACAATTGCTTGTAACTTCCGGTAAGAATGTCAGAGAGACATGAAACAAAAAACTCTATGTAGGTATCGCTTAGACCTACATTTCATAGATTGACAACCCCTAACAAAAATCAACAGGAAGTTTGCAATCCCCCCTTCAAAACAAAAGTTTTGTAAAAAGCGGTCACCTTTCTTCAAACATTATCTCCTCTGAGTGCGTTTGATGTTTTGGCTTCAAACTCGCACAGGAGAGAGATTGAACCCTTGTGATTAAAAGTATAGAACAGAGTTTTGATAAGTTCTCAGGTTTTGATTTTACCCGCCTTCAAAGAACCCCTGTGCAAAGTCTCCTAAAAAATGTCATTTTTGCCTTTTTGAGCTGTAATTTGACCCCCTTAAAATGCTTCTAAACTCACCAAACTTGACACACACATCAGGTCTGGCAAAAATTGCGATCTGATGAAAAAACCTAACCTCAAAACTCAAAATTGCGCTCTACCGCCCCCCTAGGAATACAACACGGACAAACTGCTCCTAGGAAGAAAACACAGACAAATCTGCTTGTAACTTCCGGTAGGAATGTCAGAGAGACATGAAACAAAAACACTATGTAGGTCTCACTTAGACCTATATTTTAATAATAAACATACTTTAGCAAAAATCTACAGGAAGTTTGATATTTTCACTTCAATACAACCACTGCATTACTTTCACAATGCATTACATTCTCAAAATAGTGGCTCCAAGGCGTCGTCTAACGCTTATCCGGCCGTGGGTCTCGGGGGCGGCAGCCAAAGGCGGACCAGACCAACGCTGCTTGCAGCTTTAATTTATTTTGTTTCCATGACTACCCATTAGTTTTCACCTGTCCTCATGTCTCGCACCTGTATTCACTGATCATGTCACTGCTATTTAAGCCAGTCTGTTTCTGTTCTTCGTCCTGGCAACATCACCATCTTTCACCCTCGATCCCTCTACTCACGTCGTGCCATGTTACCTCCGCTCTGCTTCATGTCATGTTTCACAATTCCATGCCAAGTAAGTTTTTGTTTATTGTTCATAGTTTCTCCCTTTGTGCAAGTCTTTGTTTGCATTAGTCAAGTTTGTTCTCCGACATTGTCCGCGCCTTTTGTTTGCTTTGTTTTTGTAGTTATAGTGTCAAAATAAAAGATGTCTCTCCGGTCCAAGTTCACTTGCATTTCGGGAAAACAATAACCCCATAGTCCACGTATTATTGACAAATACAATGATTTGCAAAACCTTTTCAACCTATATTCAATTGAATAGACTGCAAAAGACAAGATACTTAACGTTCGAACTGGATAACTTTGTTATTGTTTAGCAAATATTAGCTCATTTAGAATTTGATGCCTGCAACATGTTTCAAAAAAAGCTGGCACAAGTGGCAAAAAAGACGGAGAAAGTTGAGGAATGCTCATCAAACACTTATTGGGAACACCCCACAGGTTAACTGGCTAATTGGGAACAGGTGGGTGCTATGATCGGGCATAAAAGCAGCTTATACTTATTCTTAGACTTCAATCAATCAATGTTTACTTATATAGCCCTAAATCACTAGTGTCTCAAAGGGCTGCACAAACCACAACACAAACCACTACGACATCCTCAGTAGGCCCACATAAGGGCAAGGAAAACTCACACCCAGTGGGACATCGGTGACAATGATAAGTTCCTTTTATTGTTATTCAAATTTGAATTTTACAGTACAGATAAGAACTTTTTTTTTTTTTTTTGCATTAGCTTATGGTAGTGCAGGATAAAAGTGTCATGACGCGGAGTCGAACCTGCGTTTCCGCGGCGGCTGGAGCTGCGTTCGCCTCTGCTGACAACGCACCAACAGGCGCCCTCGCTCGTGCTGAACGCAGCACGCCCACGCAGCAACGAGCCTGCACTCTACCAATAATCAAAACACCTGGTCTTGATGAGAGGTAGCAGCATAAAGACCAGCAGACCCGAGGAACCTTTTGCCAGAACGTCGCTAACCTTCCAGTAAGCATCACGTCTGGCATTCCCTGCTTTCCCAGCGATTTCCTTGCCCTTGTTTTATTCTATCGCTCCGTGTTTTCCCCTGGTTCATGCCCTTTTGTTTTTTACATATTTAATGTTACACATAGTCAACACTCATTCACTTTGAGTAGCATACACACGCCACATATTTATCAAAGGTTTTAAATAAACCTTGTAAACCGCAGTCCTGCCCTGGTTGTCGCCTCTTTCCCTTCTCTGGTACACCACAAAAAGAGCAATAACGTGCAGATATAAATAAATAGCTTCCATTAGTCTGTCATTCACAAACAAGGATGGGGCGAGGGTCATCACTTGGTGAACAAATGCGTGAGCAAATTGTCGAGCAGTTTGAGAACAACATTTCTCAACGAGCTATTGCAAGGAATTCAACGATTTCACCATCTACGGTCCGTAATATCATCAAAAGGTTCAGAGAATCTGGAGAAAATCACGGCACATTAGCGATCACTCAGGCGGTACTGCATCAAAAAGCGACATCACTGTGTAATGGATATCACCACATGGGCTCAGGAACACTTCAGAAAAGCATTATTAGTAACCACATTTTGTAGCTACATCTATAAGTGCAAATTAAAACTTTACTATGCAAAGTCAATCAATCAATCAATCAATGTTTACTTATATAGCCCTAAATCACTAGTGTCTCAAAGGGCTGCACAAACCACTATGACATCCTCAGTAGGCCCACATAAGGGCAAGGAAAACTCCCACCCAGTGGGACGTCGGTGACAATGATGACTATGAGAACCTTGGAAAGCAAATTATCAACAACACCCAGAAACGCCGCCGGCTTCGCTGGGCCCGACTGATGCAAAGTGGAAAAGTGTTCTGTGGTCTGACAAATCCATATTTCAAATACTTGGGGAAACTGTGGACGTCATGTCCTCCAGACCAAAGAGGAAAATAACGGATTGTTCTATGCGCAAAGTTAAAAAGCCAGCATTTGTGATGGTATGGGGGTGTATTAGTGCCCAAGGCATGGGTAACTTACACATCTGTGAAGGCACCATTAATGCTGAAAGGTCCATACAGGTTTTGGAGGAACATATGTTGCCATCCAAGCAACGTCATCGTGGACGCCCCTGCTTATTTCAGCAAGACAATGCCAAGCCATGTGTTACAACAGCGTGGCTTCATAGTAAAATAGTGCGGGTACTAGACTGACCTGCCTGTAGTCCAGACCTGTCTCCCATTGAAAATGTGAGGCACATTATAAAGCGTAAAATACCACAACGGAGACCCCGGACTGTTGAACAACTTAAGCTGTACATCAAGCAAGAATGGGAAAGAATTCTACCTGAAAAGCTTCAAAAATTGGTCTCCTCAGTTCCCAAATGTTTTTACTGAGTGTTGTTAAAGGGAAAGGCCATGTAACACAGTGGTAAAATGCCTCCGAGACAACTTTTTTGCTATGTGTTGCTGTCATTAAATTCGAAGTTAATTATTATCTCAGTTCGAACATTAAATATCTTGTCTTTGCAGTTCATGCAATTGAATATAAGTTGAAAAGGATTTGCAAATCATTGTATTCTGTATTTATTTACGAATTCAACAACATGCCAACTTCACTGGTTTTGGGTTTTGTACAACACTGCCTGTCATCCACACATCAAACAACCTTTTAATCGTCTTTAAATAACAAAGCAGTGTGTGTGGGTCTAAAAAGGTTAGTAACCGCTGGACGAAGAGATCCAACATTGACAGTAGAGGCGCAAAGTTGTTATGTTTACCCAACTTTTTCTCCAATTATCAATCATTTCCTTGTCCTCCTTCTCCTGCCTGCGATCAATCGCTCCTCCCTCTGTCCGCCTTGCATTAATCCTCATCCTCCCAGACGGAATACCTCCTTCCCTACAGCGCTGAATGTATTCCGAGCAAAGTGTTGACATTGGACAGCACCTAAGACGAATATCTCCGAGCGGAAAACCACAAGACAAATGGCAGACTTGGGCTCTCTGCGCTCTCTGGCATTGATTTTGTTGGTCTGGCTGACCCGCAGACGGCTTTTTTTGCACAGGTGACGTCTCACTGCTGGAAGGAGACCACGGACGGATGAAAGGAAAGGTGGCAAAGAAGACAAGAAGATGGGGTTTGACGTGTAAAAACGGTACTTTCCGGGGAAATTTTGCCCTATGACTCACAATCCTTATGTGAGACAAGAAGCAATCAATCAATCAATGTTTATTTAAATAGCCCTAAATCACAAATGTCTCAAAGGACTGTACAAACCATTACGACTACGACATCCTCGGAAAAACCCACATAAGGGCAAGAAAAACTCACACCCAGTGGGTAGGGAGAATTCACACCCAGTGGGACGCCAGTGACAATGCTGACTATGAGAAACCTTGGAGAGGACCTCAAATGTGGGCAACCTCCCCCAGGGGACCAAAAGCAATGGATGTCGAGCAGGTGAATACTGTGAAAGTTCAATCCATAGTGGCTCCAACACAGCCGCGAGAGTTCAGTTCAAAGCGGATCCAAGACAGCAGCGAGAGTCCCGTCCACAAGAAACCATCCCAAGCGGAGGCGGATCAGCAGCGTAGAGATGTCCCCAACCGATACACAGGCGAGCGGTCCATCCTGGGTCCCGACGAGCGGTCCATCCTAGGTCTCGACTCTGGACAGCCAGTACTTCATCCATGGTCATCAGACCGGACCCCCTCCACAAGGGAGGGGGGGACATAGGAGAAAAAGAAAAGGAGCGGCAGATCAACTGGTCTAAAAAGGAGGTCTATTTAAAGGCTAGAGTATACAAATGAGTTTTATGGTGGGACTTAAATGCTTCTACTGAGGTAGTATCTCGAACTACTAGACTACTGGAGCCTGAACGGAAAACGTCTTTCTTTTTTCTGTGCATTATAAATAGTGAAAAACTGCTAGTAAGTGGTGGCTAACTACACAGGTAATGGGAATTAATCTATTACGGCTATAAAACCCTCCAAAAAATCTTCCAAAATCTACAATGAATTGATTTATATTGACCCTGACTTAAACAAGTTGAAAAACTTATTCGGGTGTTACCATTTAGTGGTCAATTGTACTCTTTTACTACGAAACCACGCTGTTGTAACACGTGGTTTGCCATTGTCTTGCTGAAATAAACAAGGACAGACCCGCGATATATCGCCTATATCGATGTATCGCCCAGCCTTACTTCCCACCCACACTGTTTGGTGCCTCATCTGAGCTGCTGTGACGTAGATCATTACCATTTTAACTAATTAAATGACCATTGTAACTTATTAGATTACCATAGTAACTGGTATATCATCCATAAGCGCAGATTCCAACCATTGAAATACTTTGTATAGTTGAAGACTTACGGTCATTAGAAAACATCAACGCACATCTTAATGGCAGCTACACTTTCCGTCTTAAACATCAACAAAAAATTATTTAGGAATGTCCGGCGGGCCAGTTTGAAAAGCTCAAAGGGCCGCATGTGGCCCCCGGGCCTTAAATTTGCCCAGATCTGCGATGGAGTGATATTTAGTCACCGCAATTGTGGTCCAGTTCAGACTTCACAGACAACGCGGTGCTGGTTTTTAATACGGGTGACATCATTCCCGGGAAGGAAAACCCAAACACTGTGCGATAGTGACACATCTGCACACACACACACACACACACACACACACACACACACACACTCAGGAGATAGGAGGGGCCTCATCTTGCCAAGCCAACTTGGCACCGGACGGACTGGAGCGATCCAAGAAAAGCGAGATGAAGCCACAAGAGGGCTGAGGCTTTTGTGTTTGCCGAGTGTCACACTCGATCATGTGGGGAAGCCATGACATGACGGTGTGTGTTTGTGTGAATGTGTGTGTGGATCGCGGGGCCGGGCGGTAGCTTCTAGTATTCTATTAAATATGATCTTTATCCTGGATTGTTTCGCACTAGTCGGCCAACTCTAGCTTTTGTTGACCTTCTTGTTAATGAAAATGATTGTCATGGATAGATAGATAGATAGATAGATAGATAGATAGATAGATAGATAGATATGTTGCGATCCGCTGCTCGGATCGTTCTATGTTGTAGTTTTGATTCTTTACGGCAGGGGTGCCCACACTTTTTCTGCAGGCGAGCTACTTTTCAATTGACCAACTCGAGGGGATCTACCTCATTTATATATATAATTTATATTTATTTATTTATGAAAGAGACATTTTTGTAAACAAGTTAAATGTGTTTAATGATAATACAAGCATGTGTAACACATATAGATGTCTTTCTTTCACAAAGACAAGAATATAAGTTGGTGTATTACCTGATTCTGATGACTTGCATTGATTGGAATCAGACAGTAATGATGATAACGCCCACATTTTCAAATGGAGGAGAAAAAGAGTTGTCCTTTCTGTACAATACCACATGAAAGTGGCTGGTTTTTGGCATCTAATTCATCCAGCTTCCATACACTTTACAAGAAAAACATTGGCGGCAAATTCCGTAGCTTGCTTGATTGACATTCACGGCACCCGAGGGTCTTGTGAGATGACGCTGGCTGCTGCCAGTTCATTATTATGAAAAAATGACAGAGAGGAAGGCGAGAAACACTTTTTATTTCAACAGACTCTCGCGCCGTACCTTCCGTCAAAACTCTAAAGGCCGACTGCACATTTCCTATCTTCACAATAAAAGCCCTGCTTCATGCTGCCTGCGCTAACAAAATAAGAGTCTCGGAAAGCTGGCGTGCACAAGTGATGTGCACCCCAGCTTTCTGAGGGATCGCTTGTGCACGCCAGTTTTCCGAGACTCTGTATTTAGTTAGCGCAGGCAGCATGAAGCAGGGCTTTTATTGTGAAGATAGGAAATGTGCAGTCGGCCTTTAGAGTTTTGACGGAAGGTACGGCGCGAGAGTCTGTTGAAATAAAAAGTGTTTCTCGCCTTCCTCTCGGTCAAATTTTCATAATAATGATCTTGCAGCAGCCAGCGTCATCTCACAAGACCCTCCGGTACCGTGAATGTCATTTAAGTGACGTCTTGGTGAAGATTGATGATCACTAATTTTTAGGTCTATTTTTTTAAAAAGCCTGGCTGGAGATCGACTGACACACCCCCCGCGGTCGACTGGTAGCTCGCGATCGACGTAATGGGCACTCCTACTTTACGGTATCACATTTTGGTAGTTTGACTCCTTAGTTCCTGTTTTTAGTCTGTTTCCATAGCTATGTATTATTTTCACTTGCCGTGGTTACAAGACGCACACCTGTTCTGTTAATCACCATCCTATATAAGCCAGCCTTTTCTGTTATCCTAGTTTGCTTTCATGCATCAGTGACGACTCGTATGTATATTCTCGTTAGCTTTCACGCTACGCATTTATATTCTCGCTAGCTTTGTGTGTATACTAGCTCTCATGCTAATGATTTGTTTTCCCTGTTGTGTGCCTTCGTGCCAAGTTGTTAGTATTTCTGTTTGTTTTCCTAGCTCCTACGCTAGCACCCTTTGTTTGCCTTTTCTGCTTAGCTCCAGTATTTTTGTTCTTAACCTGTTTTTGTTACGTAAATTAATTCATTATATCTTACCTTTGCTGTGTTCATGTCGATGCATCCTCGGAGGAACAAATCCGGCAACAATATGCAACACAGTCGTAATAAGATAGATAGATAGATAGATAGATAGATAGATAGATAGATAGATAGATAGATAGATAGATAGATAGTACATGATTGATTCCTTCAGGAGAGTTCCTTCAGGAAAATTAAAATTCCAGCAGCAGTGTACAGAGTTGAGATCAATTTAAAAAGTAAATAATGGGGGTTTAAATGGAAATAAAATAGAAAAATACTACAATAAGAACAAAAATAAAAAGCAACAATGGGAATAAAAATATAACAGTAAAATAAGAATATAACAAGAGAAACTAGGCAGTAGTGACCATGTTAAGAAAAAGTATTGCATTGATATTGTTTTGCATCCCCTGTCATTCTAGTACCCCCTGCCCCCCTCCCCAGACAACTGGTTGTACGGTGTACTGGTGTAAGAACGGTACCGTGCCGCCTCCAAAAAGTACCGGTCCCCCATTCGTCGTGTCATGCAGACGAGAAGGTTCGGCAGCGCTAACGCGTGGTAGCTAAATATATGCTACACGGTATAGCTCAGTTGGTAGAGCGGCCGTGCCAGCAACTTATGGGTTGCAGGTTCGATCACCTAGTCACTAACCGTTGTGCCATTGGGCAAGACACATTACCCACCTGCTCCCAGTGCCACCCACACTGGTTTAAATGTAAAAATTAGATATTGGGTTTCAATATGTAAAGCGCTTTGAGTAATTAGAGAAAAAGCGCTATATAAATACAATTCACTTCACTACACTACACAAGGACGTCATGATAATAGATGAGGTAATAATGGTCAATTGTTGACAAAGTCAAGACAAGTTAAAAAGTTAAGTTAAAGTACCAATGATTGTCACACACACACTAGGTGTGGTGAAATTTGTCCTCTGGATTTGACCCATTCCCTTCTTCATCCCCCTAGGAGGTGTGGGGAGCAGTGAGCAGCAGTGGTGGCCACGCCCAGGAATCATTTTTGGTGATTCAACCCCCAATTCCAACCTTTGATGCTGAGTGCCAAGCAGGGAGGTAATGGGTTGCATTTTTTGAAGTCTTTGGTATGACTCCGCCGGGGTTTGATCATATTAACTTTAAAGACACTACACACAAGTGAATGAAGGCCATACTTACTCAACAGCCACACTAAGGGCGGCCGTATGAACATAAATATGTGCCATATAGTGAAACCACACCAAACAACAATGACACAGACATTTTGGGAGAATATTTGCACTGCAACACAACATAAACACTCCAGGACAAATTCCCAGAATTCCCTGCAGCACCAATTCTTCTTGGACGCTATAATGTAAACCAACGCCACGGGGGGATCTACATCTAACATCCACTGTAATGATACCAAGTATAATAGCGTATCTAGTTGATACTACTATGATTACATCAATATTTTATAGCATGACAAATTCATATTATGTTTATAAACTCAGGAAATATGTCCCTAGACACATGAGGACTTTGAGAATGACCAATGTATGATCCTGTAACTACTTGGTATCGGATGGATGCCCAAATTTGTGGTATCATCAAAAACTAATGTAAAGTATCAAACAACAGAAGAATAAGTGATTATTACATTTTAACAGAAGTGTGGATTGAACATGTTGAAAGAGAAAGTTAGCAGATATTCAAGGCCTAGTGAAACCCACTACTACCCACCACGCAGTCTGATAGTTTATATATCAATGATGAAATATTAACATTGCAACACATGCCAATACGGCCTTTTTAGTTCACTAAATTGCAATTTTAAATTTCCCGCTGAGTTTCTTGTTGAATGATGACACGTGCGCGTGACGTCACGGACTGTCAGGAAATATTAGCGCAGCACCACTTGCGGGTAAAAGTCGTCTCTTTTCATCGCGCAACAGTATTCTGGACATCTGTGTTGCTGAATCTTTTGCAATTTGTTCAATTAATAATGGAGAAGTCAAAGTGGAAAGATGGAGTTGGGAAGCTTTAGCCTTTAGCCACACAAACACACGGTGATTCCTTGTTTAAAATTTCCGGAGGTGAAGATTTACTATGGATCAGAGCGGTCAAGCGAACATGGATCCCGACCACTTGTCAACCGGCAGTTTTCGGTGAGAAAATTGTGGTAAAAAGTCGCCTCTTACCGGAGATCAGCTGACCTTGCGCCGTCCTTGTATCTGCCGTCGACTTCCCTCAGAGACTGGCCTCAAGACACCTGTGGACACACCCCTCCGACTATCAGGTACTATTTAATCTCACTAAAACACTAGCAACACATTAGAAAGAGAAGGGATTTCCCAGAATTATCCTAGTAAATGTGTCTAAAAACATCCGAATCCGTCCCAATGCAATCGCCTATTTTTTTTTTTAGTCCTTCGCTATCAATATCATCATCCACGAATCTTTCATTCTCGCTGAAATTAATGGGGAATTTGTCGTTTTCTCGGTCCGAATAGCTCTTGCTGCTGGAGGCTCCCATTAAAAACAATGTGAGGACGTGAGGAGCCCTCACCCTTGTGACGTCATCGTCTGCGACTTCCGGTACAGGCGAGGCTTTTTTATCAGCACCAAAAGTTGCAATTTTTATCATCGATGTTCTCTACTAAATCCTTTCAGCACAAATATGGCAATATCTTGAAATGATCAAGTATGACACATAGAATGGACCTGCTATCCCCGTTTAAATAAGAAAGTCTCATTTCAGTAGGCCTTTAACAGTAAATGAACTAGTAGGTTAATAATTCATTTTTTACCACTTGTCCTTAATAATTTTGACAAAATAATGGAATGATAAATGAAACAATATGTTACTGCATATGCCATCCATCCATCCATCATCTTCCGCTTATCCGAGGTCGGGTCGCGGGGGCAGCAGCCTAAGCAGGGAAGCCCAGACTTCCCTATCTCCAGCCACTTCGTCTAGCTCTTCCCGGGGGATCCCGAGGCGTTCCCAGGCCAGCCGGGAGACATAGTCTTTCCAACGGTTCCTGGGTCTTCCCCGTGGCCTCCTACCAGCTGGACGTGCCCTAAACACATCCCTAGGGAGGCGTTCGGGTGGCATCCTGACCAGATGCCCGAACCACCTCATCTGGCTCCTCTCGATGTGGAGGAGCAGCGGCTTTACGTTGAGCTCCTCCCGGATGGCAGAGCTTCTCACCCTATCTCTAAGGGAGAGCCCCGCCACCCGGCGGAGGAAACTCATTTCGGCCGCTTGTACCCGTGATCTTATCCTTTCGGTCATGACCCAAAGCTCATGACCATAGGTGAGGATGGGAACGTAGATCGACCGGTAAATTGAGAGCTTTGCCTTCCGGCTCAGCTCCTTCTTCACCACAACGGATCGATACAACGTCCGCATTACTGAAGACGCCGCACCGATCCGATACTGCATATGTCAGCAGTTAAATTAGGAGCCTTTGTTCCTTTACTTACTACTAAAAGACATTGTTTTGTATGTTTGATGTTTTATTTAAGGACAAACTTGCAATATGAAGCATATATCTAATATACTCTAGGATTTTTCCATCCATCCATTTACTACCGCTTGTCCCCTTTGGGGTCGCGGGGGTGCCAGAGCCTATCTCAGTTGCGTCCGGGCGAAAGGCGGAGTACACCCTGGACAAGTCGCCACCTCGTCGCAGGGCCAACACAGACTTTGTTGAAATAAAACCAATAATGACATTTTTTTGTAGTCCCCTTCATTTAGAAAAGTACCGAAATACATTTTGGTACCTGTACCAAATTATTGGTATGGGGACAACACTAGTCATAACACTGTTAGGCAATCTACAACGTGGACCTGTGCATCTCTCATGTTGGGCGCCGAACAAACTAGTGTCTGGTGGTTTGGATGAGACCATCCATTGTGTCTGCAAACCATTAGTCCAAGATCTTGTATCAGCGCTTGGCTCAGGTGATTGCAGTGCGTGCACACATTGCTTTGGCAGCGTGGTAATTATTGGGACGGGGGCCCGGCTTCCATGGACCACATCCTTTTGGCTGCAGCTTCACACAACTTCAAGCACTATGAGGATGTAATTTGGGGGTCTACGGGATAGAAGTTGGAAGAGAAGCCAAAAGGACTTCACTTCAAGGACAGATATTGAGGAAATTACATTTGTACTAAAGAGATGCGCCGGCTGGCTTGGACGCTGGAAAGCTTTCTTCAAAAAGGAAAAATTATAGCTAGCAAGACTGTAAAAGTCTTTTTTGATTAAAAAAAAAAAAAAAAAAGTCTAAGCCTGGGCCCCTGGAGAGGGGATCCAAACTGAGGCCAAGAGAAAAAAATAACCTCATAGCCATAGCACACATAAACGTGTGCGCAAGGGAAACATCAAAGAAGACAAAGGACATAAAAGACATTAAAAGAGCAGAGCTGATGCAACCAGCCACTTCTACACACAGCCACAAAAGTAAAACAACAACAACAACAACAAAAAACATATTTACTGTGGTGGCCTCTGCGGTGTTCCACGTCATCATCTGCAGGGGTGGGGGCAGCATGGCCAGAGACTGGAGCAGACCCAACAAAGCAACCAAGAGAGCCGGCTCCACCCTCATCCGCCCATCAACTCTCGGCCAGTGTCCAGTCCGCATGGATGAGCAAGGATACGTCCAAGGAGACCGAGGTGCTGATATCAACCAGACCTAACCATACCCCCACCCAAACGCATCCCAGCTCCAGGATTGTAAATAATTAAATGTATATACTCTGATGACCAACTTGTGTGCTGACTGTATTATGCTGATAGTATATATTTGTACTACTACTATTTGTACAAACTCGTCGTGTTTGGAAGAAGAAGAATACTGACTAGCATCCCAAGAACACCATACCTACTGTGAAGCATGGGGGTGGAAGCATCATGCTTCGGGGCTGTTTTTCTGCTAAGGGGACAGGACGATTGATCCGTGTTAAGGAAAGAATGTATATCCATCCATCCATCCATTTTCTACCGCTTATTCCCTTTCGGGGTCGCGGGGGGCGCTGTCGCCTATCTCAGCTACAATCGGGCGGAAGGCGGGGTACACCCTGGACAAGTCGCCACCTCATCGCAGGGCCAACACAGACAGACAGACAACATTCACACTCACATTCACACACTAGGGCCAATTTAGTGTTGCCAATCAACCTATCCCCAGGTGCATGTCTTTGAAGGTGGGAGGAAGCCGGAGTACCCAGAGGGAACCCACGCATTCACGGGGAGAACATGCAAACTCCACACAGAAAGATCCCGAGCCCGGATTTGAACCCAGGACTGCAGGAACTTCGTATTGTGAGGCAGACGCACTAACCCCTCTGCCACCGTGAAGCCAAGAATGTATATATATATATATATATATTTATATATATATACATACATACATATATATATTAGGGCTGTCGAAATTAACAAGATAACTCATGTGATTAGTCACAAAAAAATGGCATTAATCATGTACACACTTGGCTTAATAATGAAATTTAGCTTTTTTACCTTACCCGCTATATGGTTAGTTATCAGATCAATGAATGTCAGTACATAAATGAATGATCAGACTCTGACTGGTGTGCTAGCTGGCAAATTTCGTTCCAAAATACAGCCTAAAAGAAATGTAGGCTGTAAATTGGGCAACCCCCCCCCCACATCTGAGGTCCTCTCCAAGGTTTCTCATAGTCAGCGTTATCACTGGCGTCCCACTGGATGTGAATTCTCCCTGCCCACTGGGTGTGAGTTTTCCTTGCCCTTTTGTGGGTTCTTCCGAGGATGTCGTAGTCGTAATGATTTGTACGGTCCTTTGAGACATTTGTGATTTGGGGCTATATAAATAAACATTGATTGATGATTGATTGATAGATATAACTGTTGTTATAGTTTTGTGCAAATGCATGACATGCATTGGAGTAAAATGCTTTAAAAGGTTCCCGCATGACATTCTGACATCAAAATTGCTTAAGTGTACAAATATTAGGGTCTGTTCTTTAACTAAATTGTAATGCAAATGGTAGTAACATAACAGTTTTTATTAAATTTTTTCTTGAATTTTTTTTTATTTTTTATTGTGACCGTTACTCTCCACTTATGTTGTTACAGTCCATCCATCCATCCATTTCCTACCGCTTATTCCCTTTTGGGGTTGCGGGGGGCGCTGGCGCCTATCTCAGCTACAGTCACTTTCTGTAAATAATATAATCATCTATAAACTAGAAATTTAGTGGTGTATCCATCCATCCATCCATTTTCTACCGCTTATTCCCTTTCGGGGTTGCGGGGGGCGCTGGTGCCTATCTCAGCTACAATCGGGCGGAAGGGGGGGTACACCCTGGACAAGTCGCCACCTCATCGCAGGGCCAACACAGATAGACAGACAACATTCACACTCACATTCACACACTAGGGCCAATTTAGTGTTGCCAATCAACCTATCCCCAGGTGCATGTCTTTGGAAGTGGGAGGAAGCCGGAGTACCCGCAGGGAACTCACGCATTCACGGGGAGAACATGCAAACTCCACACAGGAAGATCCCGAGCCTGGATTTTAACCCAGGACTGCAGGAACGTCGTATTGTGAGGCAGACGCACTAACCCCTCTGCCACCGTGAAGCCCTTAGTGGTGTATATAAATTATTATTTTCATAGTAGTAGTTGGATAAAGAGAAAACGCAAAATAGCTTTTGTGTGATGGACTTTTTCCAAATGCTAATAATAATAGCCATACAATTCAATTGTGTAATTTAATTTGTCTTAAATCAGGCTGTTTTGTTTGTTTCGTTTTTTTTTCCCCCCATTATGCAAATCATCCTTTATTTGAAATATCCCTTGATTAAATAAAGCAATCTAGATTATCATAATACAATCCTAAATGCGAGTCGAAGTGATTCCGCAATCCTTCGCTTATCTAATTTAGGATTTGGAGGCTGAAGTAGACGTTTGCTTTTATGCAAAGAGTAGGAAGGCGAAACATTACTCATCCACTTTTATTCAAAAGCCAAATGAAGTGATGGCGTAGGAGCCAAGTCTTCATGGGGGTATTGAGACAAAAACACTGTTAGCGTTTTTAAGACCGTGGAGGGAGGGCGTTGTTCGAGACAATTTGGATCAAAGAACGACTTTCTATTTTCACAATGTCTCACATTTCCAATCAAGGAGCGATTAGCCTTCGACATTAATGGGCCTACTAATCCATTTAGGCCTCTCGTGATAACAGTTAATTGTCTGTAAAAATGGGTACAGATCCCTGTTTGGGTTGTTTACTAACTGATTTGGATGCGGTTGAGGCCCTAAAGAGGTATCATTATGTTGATGGTTCTTGAGAAAATGAGCCCCTGATGGAGGCAATGTCAGAGTGGAGTTAACAACGTACAGCCTCAACGCCTGAGCAAACGCCGCGCAGGTTTGAAACAACATTTGGCTGTCATCAGCCTTCATTTAGCTACATTTGTAATTTTCTATCATTATTTTCCGACTTAAACAGCCATTTTCTACCACTGTAAAGTTAGGAATTACTTTGGCTCACTTGCAGATGACATACGACGATATACTAAACCAAAATGTTGAAAGAGCCATATTGGACCACAAATACAAAAAAGTTAATCGGTCTGGAGCCGAAAAAAATTTAAAGACTTATCTTGCTTTCCTCCTCTCCAAGGTTCTCATAGTCATCATTGTCACCAACGCCCCACTGGGTGTGAGTTTTCCTTGCCCTTATGTGGGCCTACCGAGGATGTCGTAGTGGTTTGTGCAGCCCTTTGAGACTAGTGATTTAGGGCTATATAAGTAAACATTGATTGATTATCTAATGACGTATATTAGCTTTATTGGCCTACTATCAAAATGACTATGTGTCGCAGGCTGATGCAAATCTTTATTGACTGAAATGTTGAAATGTAATTTTTATTCTACACATTTTTACAACATTGGAAAACATTAGTAAAACTTCTCAGTGTCACGCCTGTAAGTTATGTTTTGGTTTTGGTCATGCTACGTTTAGTTTTTGGACATTCAGTCACGTTTTGCACTTCCTGGTTTTGTTTGTTTCCATGTCAACTCATTAGATTTCACCTGTCACGTCCCTGTTCTCAGCCTCGCACCTGTTTTCACTAATGATGATAGCTATTTAAGTCACTCTTTTTCTTGTCTTCGTCCTGGGATCTTCTCACATGCGCTCGCACCCTACCCATGCTGCACCTCCTTCATGTCCTTGTCCATCGTTCCATGCCGTGTAAGTTTTTGTATTGATGCCATTGTGTTAGTTTTTTTTGTAGTTTATTATTATTCATGCCGATCGAGCAAGTGTTTTTGTTTCATGTTTGTAGTTTGCAGCATTTATGCTAGTCTTTTGTTTATTCATAGCCAAGTGTCTGTACCTCCTATAATTTTTGATTATAGTGTTTAAATAAACAACTATGTACTCACGTCCGCGCCTCGCTCGTGTTGATCCTCATCTGCGTTGAAGAAACAATCCATGTCCAAGCCTTGTTGTGACACTCAGAGGGTGAGATAACTCCTGGAAATGACTGGCTTAGAAAAACCAAAAGTATAGACATGTGTTTCCAAGTTAAAGGAAACAGCAGGCTGTCTTCTTCTCATGGATTTATTACAATCTTTGCAAGCTGAGTAACGTTTGCTGTGGTCTGGAACAACATGACAGTCAAAATACTATCAGAAATGCAGCCAATATTACATACAGATAATGTGTCATGAGGCATGGAAAAATGAACTAAATACACAGAGGTAAAGGAAATTAAAATGAGCTCAAATATACATACAAACGAGGCTTGATGATGCAATATGTACATGTAGCTAGCCTAGATAGCATGTTAGCAAGGATTAGGTTGCAGTCATGCAGTGACTACAATTGCCTGATTAGCACTCCAAGTCAATAGCATCAACAAAGCTCACCTTTGTGCATTCATGCACAGTATAAAATGTTTGGTGGACAAAATTAGACAAAGAAGGAGTGGCAGAAAACACGTCTTTCTGTGGCAGTGTTGAGTCACGGTATACACAACGATGAGTTCAAGGGCCGCTGAAATTAGTAGGACAAAACGGCGCTCGGCAAATACTCTCATCAGTGAAGCATAAACACAAACATATTAAACAGTGGGCTTTCTAACAATTAGGAAGGTTTGTGCTTTGTTGCCCTCCTACAGAAACCATATTACAACAAAAAAAACATATTTTTTACCCGATTTTTTGGGCCATTTTACCATACATTTTTGAAAAAGCTCCATGGACCCACCAGTGCGCTGCTAAAGAGCCGTATGTGGCTCTAGAGCCGGGGGTTGCTAACTATATGTGCCTCTTGGCAAATTCAACGTTAGGCAGTTGAACCTCCAAGGATGAATAATTAAAACATTTTTTTTCCTCATTGGAAATAATAGAACAAATGTAATCTGTTCCTGTGTCAACCTTTATTAACTGTACATATAATGTTTGAGGTACCACACGAGTCATCTGGTAATTGTAAGATGTATAAACAATAAAATACTGATACAAACTTTATTGATCAGTTACAAAGGATGGAAAGGCTAAGGATGGAAATGATAATGTAGGTATAATATATATTATTAATTATAATATATATTTTTAATTTTCCTGAAGGAACTCTCCTCAAAGAATGAATAAAGTACTATCCATCTATAAAGTAGACTAAAAATGTACCATAGTAGCAATATAACATATATGTAATATTAACATATTATATATACCGTATATATTATATAATGATATATTATGATATTATATTTGTATATAATATATACAATAACAAATCCCAATGACTATGTACAATATTACAGTATATGTAACAGCTGCAGCATAAAATAAAGAGTAGATCCAGCAAAAAATAAACATAATAAACAAAGAGAGGTAGCTAACATAGAAGGTGTCAGGTAATAGACAGAGATCATCTATTGCTGTATGGTGAGTGATTACACGGCTGGATCTAGTGCGGAATGAAGGAATTCTTGAATCCAACACTGTGGGAACGAAGTTGAAGGAGTTCGTTGGAGTATGAGCTCCGCTTTCCCCTGATTGTCTGGTGGACTGGGTGGGCAGGATTGTCCATGGTGGCGAGCAGTTTGTCCGGTGTCCTCCTCTCCCTCTCTGACAAAAGTTTGGCCGGCTTTCCGGATCAGTTTTTCAATCCGGTTAAAGTCCCTTTTTGCTGGTGCTGCTCCCCCAACAAACCACTGCAAAGTACAGGGCACTGGCCACAACAGACTGAAAAATGATCTCCAACAGCTTGCTGCACACATTAAAGGACCTAAGCTTACTCAGGAGAAAAAGAGTCTGCTCATGTCCTTCTTGTATACAGCTTTGCTGTTATCCTTCCAGTCCAGTCTGCTGTTCAAGTGGACTCCCTGGTACTTGTACTGCCCCACTACTGCCACCTCCCGATGCAATGTGTGTAAAATTATAATGGACAAAAATATTAAATATACTCGTTTAAATAAAAGCCCTGCCTTGTTTTAATGAATGCTTGCTTGCACCCACTACGCTACTGTATTTTAATGTTGGACATTATGGGGGTACATGGAACACCAAGTGTTTTCTTAGTGGTTTGATAACCACTGAACTCGAACATGCTATGGAATAATGTTGTTACACAAAAACAACTTTCTTTCGACAAAACGCACCCAATGCATTATGATATTGTGCAGTGTGTGTGTGTGTGTGTGTGTGTGTGTGTGCGTGTGTGTCTGTGTGTGTGTCCTTGTCTTTCTAGCCCTCTTGAGAGATCAATAATGAATTGATTAACGTGGACTCCGACTTAAACAAGTTGAAAAACTTATTCGGGTGTTACCATTTAGTGGTCAATTGTACGGAATATGTACTGTACTGTGCAATCTACTAATAAAAGTATCAATCAATCAATCAAAGTACCTTTCATTAGAGGACAGATGAACAAGTTAGGACATAAATCATGGTCCCAATTTGGAAAACTATTGCATCTAATAGAGAATGTCTCATTTGCACCCCTGGTGGTGAAATCTATCAAAATTAGGGTGGTCCCAAAATGGAGGGATTTTACAAAGCGACTGTGTGTCGGTTTTAACATATGAAATAACAAGTGTGTGTAAGAAATTGAAATGTGCCCCAGTTGGCCAAAATTAATTACAAAAATGAAATAAATATGTAAATAGAGACATACTGTAACAACTTGAATTAAATAATGAAGATTTTTTAAAAATGACAAACAAAAAAATTTAAATATCAAATGATTTCCTTTTTCTATTTGCATAGTATGAATATATTATTAATGTTGTAAATACACATTTTTATATATCTAGAAAGGGTGGTCTTAAAGAGGTAGGCATTTTTCACAGGTCTCACGAAGGTAACAAATACAATAAAGTGTGTGTGTGTGTGTGTGTGTGTGTGTGTGTGTGTGTGTGTGTGTGTGTGTGTGTGTGTGTGTGTGCGTGTGTGCGTGTGTGTGTGTGTGTGTGTCCTTGTCTTTCTAGCCCTCTTGAGACATCAATAAGGAAAAGTACCTTACATTAGAGGACAGATGAACAAGTTAACATAAATCATAGTCCCAATTTGGAAAACCATTGCATCTAATAGAGAATGTCTCATTTGCACCCCTGGTGGTGAAATGTATCAAAATTAGGGTGGTCCCAAAATGGAGGGATTTTACAAAATGACTGTGTGTCGGTTTTAAAAGTGCTCCCCCTCTTGCCAACATATGAAATAACAAGTGTGTGTAAGAAATTGAAATTTGCCCCAGTTGGCCAAAATTAATTACAAAAATGAAATAAATATGTATATAGAGACATACTGTAATAACTTGAATCAAATAATGAAGATTTTAAAAAATGACGAACAAAAAAATTTAAATATTAAATGATTTCCTTTTTATATTTGCATAGTATGAATACATTATTAATGTTGTAAATACACATTTTTATATATCTAGAAAGGGTGGTCCTAAAGAGGTAGGCATTTTTCAGAGGTCTCACGAAGGTAACAAATACAATAAAGTGTGTGTGTGCGTGTGTGCGTGTGTGCGTGTGTGTGTGTGTGTGTGTCCTTGTCTTTCAAGCCCTCTTGAGACATCAATAAGGAAAAGTACCTTTCATTAGAGGACAGATGAACAAGTTAGGACATAAATCATAGTCCCAATTTGGAAAACCATTGCATCTAATAGAGAATGTCTCATTTGCACCCCTGGTGGTGAAATGTATCAAAATTAGGGTGGTCCCAAAAAGGAGGGATTTTACAAAATGACTGTGTGTCGGTTTTAAAAGTGCTCCTCCTCTTGCCAACATATGAAATAACAAGTGTGTGTAAGAAATTGAAATGTGCCCCATTTGGCCAAAATTAATTTAAAAAATGAAATAAATATGCATATAGAGACATACTGTAATAACTTGAATCAAATAATGAAGACTGAAAAATAATTATAAACAAAAAAATAGAAATATTAAAAGCTTTCCTTTTTTATATTTGCATGGTATGAGTATTGTTGCGTTTGGGACGCATTTTGAATGCGCGAGTTGTCACCCCCAGATGTTGCAGTACTCGGACAGACAGGGTAGCAGGTAAGAACTAGTTTAATATAAAAATGAAAAAAGAACACTTGACAAAAAAACAAAGGAATGGCGTGCCTACGCATAGGAAGCTAAATGCTAATAGTTAGCAAACATAGAGTTCAAAGTCCTATAGAGACGACGTGCAGAGCGCACGTGAAACTAAGACGTGACTTACTGTAGCCAGGTAAATACAAAAGCAGAAAACCAAACGTGAGTGTTGCGAGTAGCAAACAAAACATCCAGGCAGAACTAATGTAGCAGGCCGGTTTAAATACTAAAACAATAATCATAAACAGGTGTGCGTCAGAAAGTCAGTGCAGGTGGAGCAAATGAAGTCACCATGGTGATAAATACAAACAAGGAAGTGCTCAAACAAAGTCAAAAGTCCACATAACACACGATCCGGACAGCGGATAGTCAATCAATCAATCAATCCATCAATGTTTATTTATATAGCCCCAGATCACAAATGTCTCAAAGGACTGCACAAATCATTACGACTACAACATCCTCGGAAGAACCCACAAAAGGGCAAGGAAAACTCACACCCAGTGGGCAGGGAGAATTCACATCCAGTGGGACGCCAGTGACAATGCTGACTATGAGAAACCTTGGAGAGGACCTCAGATGTGGGCAACCCCCTCCCCCCTCTAGGGGACCGAAAGTAATGGATGTCAAGCGGGTCTAACATGATACTGTGAAAGTTCAATCCATAGTGGCTCCAACACAGCCGCGAGAGTTCACTTCAAGCGGATCCAAGACAGCAGCGAGAGTCCCGTCCACAGGAAACCATCTCAAGCGGAGGCGGATCAGCAGCATAGAGATGTTCCCAACCGATACACAGGCGAGCGGTTCATCTTGAGTCCCGACGAGCGGTCCATCCTGGGTCTCGACTCTGGACAGCCAGTACTTCATCCATGGTCATCGGACCAGACCCCCTCCACAAGGGAGGGGGGGACATAGGAGAAAGAAAAGAAGCGGCAGATCAACTGGTCTAAAAAGGAGGTCTATTTAAAGACTAGAGTATACAGATGAGTTTTAAGGTGAGACTTAAATGCTTCTACTGAGGTAGCATCTCGAACTGTTACCGGGAGGGCATTCCAGAGTACTAGAGCCCGAACGGAAAACGCTCTATAGCCCGCAGACTTTTTTTGGGCTTTGGGAATCACTAATAAGCCGGAGTCTTTTGAACGCAGATTTCTTGCCGGGACATATGGTACAATACAATCGGCAAGATAGGCTGGAGCTACACCGTGTAGTATTTTATACGTAAGTAGTAAAACCTTAAAGTCACATCTTAAGTGCACAGGAAGCCAGTGCAGGTGAGCCAGTACAGGCGTAATATGATCAAACTTTCTTGTTCTTGTCAAAAGTCTAGCAGCCGAGTGACAAATATATTATTATAGTAAATACAAATATTTATACATCTAGAAAGGGTGGTCCTAAAGAGGTAGGCATTTTTCAGAGGTCTCAAGAAGGAACCAATATAAAAAAATTGTGTGTGTGTGTGTGTGAGGTTATTGTATTTTCACCTTTCTTGAGACATCAACAGAATGTCTAATTTGACCCCTTAGTGGTGAAATCTATAAAAAATTTAGGGTGTTCCCAAAAAGGAGGGATTTTTCAAATTGACTGTGTGGGTTTTAAAAGTGCCCCCACCTTTGGTCAACATATGAAATAACAAGTGTTTGTTAAATTTTGAAGTGCTCCCCCCCTGGCCAACATCTATGATAACAAGTGTGTGTAAGAAATTGAAATGTGCCCGCTTTGGCCAAAATTAATTTAAAAAATTAAATAGATGGCGACTTGTCCAGGGTGTACCCCGCCTTCCGCCCGATTGTAGCTGAGATAGGCGCCAGCGCCCCCCGCGACCCCAAAAAAGGGAACAAGCGGTAGAAAATGGATGGATGGAAATAAAACTATATGTATATAGAGACATACTGTCATGGCCAGGGTACATTGGAATGCGCCCTCATCCTTGCGCTCTGCTTCTCACTTCAGGACACGACCACGGCCGCACACATCCAGGGACGCCCCATGCGCGTCTCCGCCCTGCAGCAGCCACCAGCTGCAATCATTCACCGGCAATCAGCACACCTGCCTGAATGAAGGAGCTGCCTTCATAAGCCTGCTGAACCTGCCATCAGGCGCCGGAATATAGTTTTCCGTACAGTAAGGGATCATCGGATGTTTTATGCAATCTTGCTCTCTTTCTGTTTCCCCCCCCGTTTTTCATTGTCGTGTCATGTCGATCCTTTTGCAGACCTCCGTTCCCGTGTTTGACGTTGCTGTGTGTCTCGTCATTTCTCGTCGTCGTTCCCCTGCTTCCCGGACTGCCTCTTGGAATTTGACCTCCCGCTTGGACACGGTCTTCTCTCTACCCTGGACTTCCTCGTCTCACGTTCAACACTTGGTAACATAGTCTTACACTATACACACTCTTGGATTTTTGTCACACTCCATTTCCTTAGTTTATTAGTTAGTATTGTTTATTGTTGTTATATATATTGACTATATATATGACAAATTATTGAACATTACTGTCCCTTGGTGTCTGCCGTCATCTCCCCTCTTCAAACCATAACACATAACTTGAAGTAAATAAGGAAGATTAAAAACCAGTTACCAACAAAAGATGTTTTAATGAAAATTAAAAACGTATTAAACGCTTAACTTTTTTTATACTTGCATAGTTTGTATATATTATTAATTATTAATGAAAATACAAATCTTTATACGTCTAGAAAGGGGGGTCCTAAAGAGGTAGGCATTTTTCAGAGGTCTCAAGGAGGTAACAAATACAATAATGTGTGTGCATGTGTGTGTGTGTGTGTGTGTGTGTGTGTGTTCCGGCCACTCAGAAGTGCAACCTTGGTCGTCCTGTGGTGACACTCAATTTATTGTCTGGTGATTTGAGGCGCAGCTTCTCATTACAGCCAAACTTTTTGTGTCCTTGCGCGACATGAATTAGCCCGCGTGTGCATGTAAATCACCTGTCATGTGCACACATGCACTTTTAAGAACAACAACAAAAAAAAGGGCCATGGGTGTCATTTTGATTCCTGCCGCATCGCTTTCATATTTATGCGTCTCATATTCGCATCCATTGGCTCGGTCTCTGTGGGGCTATCTGTCAACACCTCTTTTTTTTTAATCCCCATTGCACCAACAATACGGATATAAAGCGCTTTTTTTTTTTTTTTAATGTCAGCGAAACGCAACCACGAGTGGAACGGTGCCTCTTTGTTGTGTCTGTGTAATAAACGATATAAATTAAAAACAGTAAGTGGGGACATTTTGCATTTGTCACATCCTGGGGGCTTTAATGGGAATTGCCACAGGAAGTTTTATGAATATAGCAGCTCTAATAATGAGTTCACAATAACAAACCCCATAACCCGGCCCTCCAGTGTTTTATTACAATACATCCTCTGATGATAATAGTACAAATAGTAAACTTTTATATACTTTCAAGTAGTCGGTGTTGTACAGCACTTTGGTGGTCAGACGAAGACTGAAGTGTATGAGAACCGAAACGATTTTTGATTTTCTATTTTTCAGCGTACCAGAACACAAAGCACATTTTATAGAGCAGTGTTTTTCAACCACTGTGCCGCGGCACACTAGTGTGACGTGATATACAATCTGGTGTGCAGTGGGATATTATGTAATTTCACCTAATTGGGTTGAAAATATTTTTTTGCAAACCAGTAATTATAACCCGAAAATAATGTGTCGTTGTTTAGTGTCTGTGTTGTCCAAAGCTCGGCATAGTAACCGTGTAATACTCTTCCATATCAGTAGGTGGCAGCAGGTAGCTAATTGTTTTGTAGATGTTGGGAACATAGTTTGTCGTGATCACAATATGCGGGAAACTGTATACAATATCCTGGCTCTGTTTGATTGGTGAAACGGAGTCAAATGACATCAGTGAGTGCATTTGTTTGGTGAAACGCAGTCAAACGTCACCAGTGACTGCATTTGATTGGTGAAACGCAGGCATGTGATGGATCCTACTTTGAAGGTCTGTCTGACAAAACAAAACATAGCGTGCATTAACAGATCGATAAAAATCGGTAGCGAGTAGCGAGCTGAATGTAGATAAATGGAGCAGAGTAAAAGTAGCGTTTCTTCTACATAAATATAGTCAAGTAAAAGTAAAAGTATGTTGCATTAAAACTACTCTTAGAAGTACAATTTATCCCAAAAGTTACTCAAGTAGATGTAACGGAGTAAATGTAGTGCGTTACTACCCACCTCTGGTATTAACCTTGTAGATTGTTATAGTAATAATAGGTTAAGCTTTGTCAGTGTCTGGTGTGTTACCCAGTTTCCCCATATGTATACATATGTGCTTGCATATGTACAGTATGTGTATATGTATGTTTGTACAGTGTATGTATATGTACAGCATGTGTATATGTATGTTTGTATAGTGAATGTAAATGTACAGTATGTCAATGACGTGTGGTGAACTAAACACCAGGTGAGGCATACATCCTTTTTTTTTTTACTAAAATTCATACGTGCACCTCTAGTCATTGTTGATTTAGGTTGCACATTAGAGTTACAGCGGGGGAAAAGGGAGTTATTCGCTTTCATAAAAATGTTATCATAATGATATTATGATATGATAAATGGTTCCAAAAAGTATTTAATAAAGTTGTTTGTAAAATACTTTTTGGTCTCATTTGCTTTTAACAGAATAAATGACGTATTTTGAGTGTATATTACCTTTCTGTATTTGTATCAGAATCAGCAATAGCTATCCTCCAAGAAAACGTACTTTGTATGATTGCATTCATTTTATCCTAAAGTCCAGTTTAGAGAAGTATCTAATCTTGGATACAGTGTATAATCCTCCATATAGGCAGAAATATTCATATAATTAAATGTTATCAAACAACATTTTTGCATCTGACAAAAAAACACCCACAAATGCTGGCTTACTCTAATAAAAATGCCATGTTTGTTATAAATACAGTTAAAAAAAGAAAATACAATAAAAAAATGCTGGCTTCCGCTGGAGAGACCTGCGTCTGCTAGCTTGAGCGCCCCCACTTCACCCAGTGTGGCGAGTCAGAATACTGCTGAGGCATTGAACTGCAAGTTGACAATATATCGCCCCCTATCTTGAGGCAGAGGTACTTGCTACCTCAAGACCTGCCTTTTCCACGTGGCAACAAGCATGCGCCCCCTCGCACGCACGCCCAATACACACTGTTTGTAGCCGCGGAGGCACCGTCTGTGTCTGCCTCACTTCTCATCTGCTGCATTGTTTTGATCAGGAAACATGGAATTTCCGCGATTTTGACCATGAAAATTATCAAAGTATACAGGAACCACACCAAAATCACATAGAAAGCATAAACCAAAAGACAAATATTAAAACTTATTTTATTTTATTACTTTGTTTTGGAACATCTCATGGTTAAGCCACCTGGTTTCAGGTGAGGCACTGCCTCACTTGCCTCCCCTGACAGCATGTCACTGTAGTATGTGTATATGTATGTTTGTACAGTGAATGTATATGTACAGTATGTGTATATGTATGTTTGTACAGTGAATGTATATGTAAAGTATGTGTATATGCATGTTTGTACAGTGAATGTATATGTACAGTATGTGTATATGCATGTTTGTACAGTGAATGTATATGTACAGTATGTGTATATGTATGTTTGTACAGTGAATGTACAAGTACAGCATGTGTATATGTATGTTTGTACAGTGAATGTATATGTACAGTATGTGTATATGTATTTTTTTTACAGAGGGCAGAGAGTTTTAATTCCCACAAGAACTGTGACTTTAGCGTCCGACTCATTTCTTTAAGAATGTAAATTGATTTTTCCCCTAAATGAACCACAGCTACCCGTTGCTGGAAGCAGTCATGCATGCACTCCCAGACTGTGACTTTACCTCCACCATTGCCACTGTAACCCAGACACGGTTATCTTCCGACTCGTATTGCCAGCGATTTCGACGATAAATGCTGTGTGCTGACAGTGAATCTATACTCCGGCGTAAACTGTACACAGACTACTTTAAAGTATATCCAAATATATACACTGCTTGAGAATACGTATTGTAATAAAAACAGTTGCTGTCTACTAACTTTGGTGAAATACTGTAAGTCCTTAAACTGGCGAATTATAGGCTGCCATTGGCGCTTTATGGCGTCTTCATTCACCTGTCTGAGCTCTAAAAAGGATTATTACCTGCCTAACATTATGTCTATCTGGCTTGAGGGAGTTTGTTTTGTTATGGCAGACTTCTAGACAAGACATTGTCGTACCTAATAAAAGGATTGGCTCAATAGGTGTGTGTAAATTGAGAAAATACATTGTTTTTTTGTCACGTGCTTAACAGTGGATCCAAATTCACTCGTTATTATCAGTCTTTGCAGTCGGCACGGTGACATAAATGATGCTTGTGTGTAGATTTTGCCACATATTGAGAAAAACAACAACAAAAAAACACACTACAAAGGAATGTGGTTAACAGCGTTGGGCTGAAGAGGTGTCTCTCTCCATTTTGTACACTCAAAACAGAATCCGTTGCCTTTGGCCCGCTTAGGGGTAAAAGGTTAGAGCAGCGCACAAAAGCAGAGAAATGATTCTGCTCTGGCACAACAACAGAGAGCAAAAAGAGCATCAAAGGCTTTTTCCTCTGAGCAAAAAAGGGCTCCCTTAGAGGAAAAACCCCGTGTCTGTTTGTGTGTGCGTACCTGTGCACGGACCTTTGGATCTCCCCAGAGAGACATGAGGCAAACGATGTGTGTCAGTGTGGAGGAGTTACAGTTTAAAGCAATACTGACTTGATTATTGTGCGCGTTGGAACTTTAAGGAAATAGTTTTGCATGTATCGTATTTACCGGACCATAGGGCGCACTGCCGATGAGCGGTTCTAGCCAGGCCTATTTTCATACAAAAGGCTCACTATATTAAGGGGGTCACATATACAGTGGGCCAAAAAAGTATTTAGTCAGCCACCGATTGTGCAAGTTCTCCCACTTCAAATGATGACAGAGGTCTGTAATTTTCATCATAGGTACACTTCAAATGTGAGAGACAGAATGTGGAAAAAAAATCCAGTAATTCACATTGTAGGAATTTTAAAGAATTTATTTGTAAATTATGGTGGAAAATAAGTATTTGGTCAACCATTCAAAGCTCTCACTGATGGAAGGAGGTTTTGACTCAAAATCTCACGATACATGGCCCCATTCATTCTTTCCTTAACACGGATCAATCGTCCTGTCCCCTTAGCAGAAAAACAGCCCCAAAGCATGATGTTTCCACCCTCATGCTTCACAGTAGGTATGGTGTTCTTGGGATGCAACTCCGGCTTCTTCCCACTTCCAAAGACATGCACCTGGGGATAGGTTGATTGGCAACACTAAATTGGCCCTAGTGTGTGAATGTGAGTGTGAATGCTGTCTGTCTATATGTGTTGGCCCTGTGAGGAGGTGGCGACTTCTCCAGGGTGTACACCGCCTTCCGCCTGATTGTAGCTCAGATAGGCACCAGTGCCCCCCGCATACTTGCCAACCCTCCCGGTTTTTCCGGGAGACTCCCGAAATTCAGCATCTCTCCTGAAAGCCTCCCGGGACCAATTTTCCCCCGAAATTCAGGCGGAGCTGGAGGCCACGCCCCCTCCAGCTCCAAGCGGACCTAAGTGACGTGTCGACAGTCTGTTTTCACATCCGTTTTCCCACAGTATAAAGAACGTGTCTGCCCAATGATGTTATAACTGTAGAGTGATCGAGGGCGAGTTCTTGGTTTCTTATTTGGGTTTATTGTTAGGCAGTTTCATTAACGTCTTCCCAGCGCGGTAATAACACACAACAACGTAAACTCCAATGTTGTGAATTTGTGACACTGTTAAAACAGGACAATACTGCCATTTACTGTACATAGAATATAATAGAATGTAGAATAGAATGTACTTTATTTAATTCAGCACCACAGTTCGCTCACAACAAACAATGATAATAATAAATAATATAGTATATATAATATATAATATATATACTATATAATATATGAATGATATAAATATATCCTACATGTATTCTACATTTAAGTGCAGTCAAGGAACATATGCATTATACAATCTAATTGCTGTCGGTATGAAGGACGTCCTGTGTCGTTCCGTTTTACATTTTGGGAGTCTGAGCCGTCCACTGAACGTGCTCATTCTCTCCGCAAGGTCCGAGTGTAGTGGGTGGGAGGTATTGTCCATAATGACTAGGAGTTTTGCTAGACTTCTTCTCTGCCAGAGAGTCTAGCTGTGGTTAGAAAAATAGTGACAGAGAATAGAACAAAGATGGACATTTCAACCCTTAACTCCACATTGAGTAGATGAGTGTTATGTGTGTGTATATGTGTAAATAAGTGAACACTGAATTTCAAGTGTTTATTTTATATACATATATATATTGGGGGGGATATATATATTTAATATATATATATAAAATATTTGACTCTTAACCGCGCCCAAACCACGCCCCTCGCTCCACCCCCAACCCCACCCACTACCCCCCCACCTCCCAAAATTGAAGGTCTCAAGGTTGGCAAGTATGGTCCCCCGCGACCTCAAAGGGAATAAGCGGTAGGAAATGTATGGATGGATGGATATTTGTAGAAAGCAAAAGAGCGCGAGAAAGAGCGCTGAGGAGAGAGCGTGACCAATAAAGTGCAACATTTCCATCAGGCATATAAGAGGGCACCGTGTTGACAATGTTGGGTCCTTTAATACCCGGAAGTAGAGGCTGTCGCGTGTATGCCGGCTTGTTGAATGTCTTCAAATACTTGCGTTTTACTCCACATTCCAGGGATTAATGTTTGAGTTTTGAGAGGTTTGGGAAAAAAAGAAGAGTCTGAAGATGAAAGTTGTCGCGTTAATAAGGTATGGCATTGCGGTGCTCTGTAGTAAAAACATACTTTAATGCGGTGTTTTTCAACCACTGTTCCGCGGCACACTAGTGTGACGTGATATACAGTCTGGTGTCCCGTGGGAGATTATGTAATTTCACCTAATTGGGTTAAAAATATTGTTTTGCAAACCAGTAATTACAACCCGAAAATAATGTGTCATTGTTTAGTGTCTGTGTTGTCCAAAGCTCGGCAGTGTAACCGTGTAATACTCTTCCACATCAGTAGGTGGCAGCAGGTAGCTAATTGTTTTGTAGATGTTGGGAACATGGTTTATGGTGATCACAATATGCGGGAGGCAGTGTGCAGGTAAAAAAAGTACCTAACGCTAAAACCAAAAATAAACAAAAGGCGAGGGCCGCTAAGACAAAGCATTGAAGCTTAAAAGCCTACTGAAACCCACTACTATCTACCACGCAGTCTGATAGTTTATACATCAATGATGAAATATTAACATTACAACACATGCCAATACGTCTTTTTTAGTTTATTAAATTTCAATTTTGAATTTCCCGGGAGTTTCGTCTCAAAAACGTCACATAATGATGACGTGTACGCAAGACGTCACAAAAGTCGTCTGCTTTAACGGCATAGTTACACAGTATTTTGGATATCTGTGTTTCTGAATCTTTTGCAATTTGTTCAATTAATAATGGAGAAGTAACAGTAGAAATATATAGTTGGGAATCTTTAGCCTTTAGCCACACAAACACACAGTGATTCCATGTTTAAAATTCCCGGAGCTGAAGCTTTCCTATGGATCAGAGCGCAGTCAAGCAAACATGGATCCCTACCGAATGTCAACCAGCAGGTTTCGGTGAGAAAATTGTGGTTAAAAAGTCAGTTCTTACCGGAGAAAAGCTGAGCTTGTGCCGTCCATAGCTGCCGTCGACTCCCCTGAGACACTGCGCGTCAAGACACCACCCGTGTAGACACCCTTCCGACTATCAGGTACTATTTAACTCACTAAAAGACTAGCAACACAATAGAAAGATAAGGGATTTCCTAGAATTATCCTAGTAAATATGTTTAAAAAACATCGGAATCCGTCCCAATGCAATCGCGTTTTGTTTTTTTAACACATTTTTTTCTTTCTTTTTTTTTTCTATTCTAGTCCGTCGCTTTCAATATTTTCAAACACAAATCTTTCATCCTCGCTCAAATTAATGGGGAAATTGTCGTTTTCTAGGTCCGTATAGCACTTTTTGTTGGAGGCTCCCATTAAAAACAATGTGAATATGTCAGAAGCCTCCACACTTGCGACGTCATCGTCTGCGACTTCCGGTAGAGGCAGGGCTTTTGTTTTAACACCGACAGTTGCAAACTTTATCGTGGATGTTCTCTACGAAATCCTTTCAGCAAAAATATGGCAATATCTCGAAATGATCAAGTATGACACATAGAATGGACCTGCTATCCCCGTTTAAATAAGAAAATCTAATTTCAGTAGGCCTTTAAGGTTGCAAAGTAAAAAAAAAAACAGAATGCTGGACGACAGCAAAGACTTACAGCGTGTGGAGCAGACGGCGTCCACAAAGTACTTCGTACATGACATGACAGTCAACAATGTCCCCACTATGAAGGATAGGGTCCGCACAACTTAAATAGTCTTGGTTGCGAAAACAAAGCAGGTGTGGGGAATAGCGTTCAAGGAAGACATGGAACTGCTACAGGAAAATACCAACACAACAGGAAAAACACAAAAATAGGAGCGCAAGACAAGGACTACACGAAATCACCAAAAAAACTCCAAATAAGTCACGGCGTGATGTGACAGGTGGTGACGGTACACCTACTTTGAGACAAAAGCTATAGTGAAGCATGCTTGGTTATGATTTAAAGTCATATCCAACAATTGCGAGAATGACTTTTTACTGTCAGTATCGGCTGCTGACTTTCATTTTTGTTATGTTTTCTGCTGGTGGTGTGCCTAGGGATTTTTTTCAATGAAAAAAATGTGCCTCGGCTTAGAAAAGGTTGAAAAACACCGCTTTAATGGACAGCCCAAAGCTGTCGATCCTTTGAAACTTAACATGCTCTATTTAATCCGATGTTATATAAACTGGTACTTTATAAAAGTATGTTAAGAAAATGTTCTGGCAGCTAAAAAGACAGTTTTTTATTAATGTTTACACACAAAAACAATGTGTACATATTGCAATGGTTCAATGCAGTATGCTTTTTTAAAGCACCACGTCTTTTATTTGTGTACTCTATCAGACCTGGGCAAATTAAGGCCTGGGGCCACATGCGGCCCGTTGAGCTTTTCAATCTGGCCCGCCGGACATTCCAAAATAATTTTTTGTAGATCTTTAAGATGGAAAGTGTAGCTGCCATTATGATGTGCAGTGATGTTTTCTAATGGCCGTAAGTCTTCAACCATACAAAGTATTTCAATGGTTGGAATCTGCCCTTATGGATGATGTACCAGTTACTATGGTAATCTAATTAGTTACTATGGTCTTGTAATTAGTTACTATGGTAATTTAATTAGTTACTTTGGTCATCTAGTTAGTTACTATGGTTATCTACGTCAGTGGTTCTCAACCTTTTTTCAGTGATGTACCCCCTGTGAACATTTTTTTAATTCAAGTACCCCCTAATCAGAGCAAAGCATTTTTGGTTAAAAAAAAGAGATAAAGAAGTAAAATACAGCACTATGCCATAATTTTCTGATTTATTAAAATTCTATAACAGGGCAAAATATTGCTCATTTGTAGTGGTCTTTCTTGAACTATTTGGAAAAAAGATATACAAATAACTAAAAACTTGTTGAAGAATAAACGAGTGATTCAATTATAAACAAAGATGTCTACACATAGAAGTAATCATCAACTTAAAGTGCTGTCTTTGAGGATTGTAGTAGAGATCCATCTGGATTCATGAACTTAATTCTAAACATTTCTTCACAAAAAAAGAAAGCTTTAACATCAATATTTATGGCACATGTCCACAAAAATTCTATCTGTCAACACTGAATATTGCATTGTTATATTTCTTTTCACAGTTTATGAACTTACATTTATATTTTGTTGAATTATTATTCAATAAATACATTTATAAAAGATTTTTAAATTGTTTCTATTTTTAGAATATTAAAAAAAATGTCACGTACCCCGTGGCATACCTTCAAGTACCCCCTGGGGTACGCGTACCCCCATTTGAGAACCACTGATCTACGTCACAGCAGCTCAGATAAGGCACCAAGCAGTTTGGGCGGGAAGCGTTCCCACAGACATGGAAGGAGATTTTCACCACAAAGTTCTAAAGCTTACTGATGTATAAAATTTAATAGAATAGAATAGAAAGTACTTTATTCATCCCTGGGGGGAATTCAGCAAATATCAGATATATCAGACTGAAGGTGGGTTTATTTTGTACCCTTCGCGTTCATATTTCACTGTTTGTTGCATTTTTGTTGCGTTTCACTTGAGTGTAAAATATGTCGATCGAAAGCGGGCGTGACATTCATATTTTGTCAATATTCAGTGTTTTATCGTTCATAGAAAAATGTAAAATTCCATTGCGTTTTTTTAAGGCGGTCTGTCATGATGTTTTTAGCATTCTATCAGACATTATTGTAAGGTTTTGTATTAGTGTTCCTAAAAATAGATATACCGGCCCAAAGACACATTTTTTTCTCTAAATGTGGCCCCTGAGTCTAAACAATTGCCCAGGCCTTTACTATATGGAAGGGACCAGCAGTAGAAAATGGATGGATGATGTGTTATGTCATGCTGTTGTCTTCCAGTGGAGGTAAGGACAGCTGCTACAACATGATGCAGTGTGTTGCTGCTGGTCATCACATTACAGCTCTGGCCAACCTGCGTCCTGCTGACACAGGTAAGGCCATGGATTATGGGTTATACTAGCATAGCGCTTTTCTACCTTCAAAGTACTCTAAGCGCTTTGACACTATTTCCACGTTCACACATTCACACACACATTCACACACTGATGGCGGGAGCTGCCATGCAAGGCGCTAACCACGGCCCATCAGGAGCAAGGGTGAAGTGTCTGGCTCGAAGACACAACGGACGTGACCAAGTTGGTAGAAGGTGGGGATTGAACCAGGAACCCTCAGGTTTCCGGCACGGTCACTCGACCAAATGCGCCACGCTGTCCACAGGCTAAATCCTGTAGTACTGGAAACTCCTGAGCAAGAAAAGTCGCTATTGGCGCCGTTAGAGCTGTGGATGGCTATTATTTTAGCAATCTGTCGATTAAAATAATTAATTAATCCGGGGGGTCGGCAACCGGTGGCTCTAGGACTGCACGTGGCTTTTTAGCGCCGTCCTAGTGGCTACCTGGACCTCTTTTGATTGATTGATTGAAACTTTTATTAGTAGATTGCACAGTACAGTGCATAATCCGTACAATTCACCACTAAATGGTAACACCAGAATAAGTTTTTCAACTTGTTTAAGTCGGGGTCCACGTTAATCAATTCATGGTACAAATATATACTATCAGCATAATACAGTCATCACACAAGTTAATCATCAGAGTATATACATTGAATTATTCACATTATTTTCAATCTGGGGGGTTGGGGGGAGGGTTAGGTTTGGTTGATATCAGTACTTCAGTCATCAACAATTATATCATCTGAGAAATGGACATTAAAACAGTGTAGGTCTGACTTAGTAGGATATGTACAGTGAGCAGTGAACATAGTGAGCTCAGATAGCATAAGAACAAGTATATACATTTGATTTTTTACATTTTATTATTTACAATCCGGGGAGGTGGGATGTGGTGGGGGGAGGGTGTTAGTCAAGGGTTGTATTTGCCTGGAGGTGTTGTTTTAGTGCGGTTTTTAGGAGGATAGTGAAGCACTTTCTTTTACACCTGTTGAGAGTGCATTCCACATTGATGTGGCGTAGAAAGAATGAGTCAAGACCTTTGTTAGATCGGAATCTAGGTTTAATGTGGTTTGTGGAGCTACCTCTGATGTTGTGGTTATGGCGGTCATTTACGTTATGGAAGTAGTTTGACATGTACTTCGGTATCAGGGAGGTGTAGCAAATTTTATACACTAGGCTCAGTGCAAGTTGTTTTAATCTTTCCTCCTTTCAAAAGATGTGTGAAAATGGAAAAACAACAAACATGACACAACCCTTCCTAATTGTTAGAAATCCCACTGTTTATGTTATACATGCTTCACTGATGAGAGTATTTGGCAAGCACCGTTTTGTCCGACTAATTTCAGCCATCCTTGAACTCACCGTAGTTTGTTTATATGTACAACTTTCTCCGATGCTGCCACAGAAAGATGTGTTTTTATGCCACTCCTTCTTTGTCTCATTTTGTCCACCAAACGTTGATTTTATTGATTTGCTCCAAAAACATGCACCTGGGGATAGGTTGATTGGCAACACTAAATTGGCCCTAGTGTGTGAATGTGAGTGTGAATGTTGTCTGTCTAATGACAAAATGAAATGAAAAGTAGTTTAATCCTACAATTTTGCAATAATGTGTTTACAGTCTTAAATTAAGTGGTTATTTTCAAGAATTTACATTTCAATTATCTATTTATCACAAATAAGCGTGTTTTTTAATTAAATTTCTATTTGAAATTGTAGTTCAAAGAGAAAGAATGAAGACACCAACATGCCAAAACCAAATAAAAACGGAAAAAAGAAAGGTTTAGAGAATTTAGAGAAAGAGTGAAGGCTCACCCAGTTAACACAAATAATATTTTAAGAAAAAAGAAAAAAAGAAAGGAAGAAGAAAAGTTTAAAGTTATCAACATTTTATCGGCCAAGAAGAGCAAACGAGGAGCCTATATATCCCAGTTCTATGTTTTTGGAGGTGAGAGGTGGGAGGAAGTAGGAGTACCTGGAGAGAACCCACGCAGTCATGGGGGGAACATGCAAACTCCACACAGAAAGACCCTGAGCTTGGGAATGGAAACTAGTACCTTTTCTCTGTGAGGCACAAACCATGCTGCCACTGATAGCGGAATCCATGTGGGTACTTATTTTCAACTGATAATTAACAGTTTTCTCCAAAAATAAATGATTTTATTGACCACAAAACATAAGCGTTTGCATAATTTCCAACATAAAGCATGTTGTAAGTTAATATTAAGCAATAATGTTGAGGGAATATAATACAACCTTGCAAACAAAATACTGGTCACTACTGAGAGGTGCAGTCACTATACCAAAATACACAGTGTTTACAAAGAAAATAAAGTATATTATCAACTAAAATATGATACCGATTGGTTAAATTTATGTTCAATTTCATAAATCATTAAATTTGAAATCAATCTAATCAGTGTTATGCTTTTTTTTTTTAAATAATCCATGACAATTTGGAATAATTTCATATATTGAAGTAGGAAAGTTTGTTAAAACATTTCTTTTTATGGATTTTATTTTAAAAAACCTCAATACTTATTCAAAGATATGTATTTAACAAGGTAAATAAGCATGATATTAACAGAGTAACATAAAATTTGTATTCATATTTAAAGGCTATGATTCGCTAGTGACAAATTTGAAGAGAGAACAAACGTTCCCAAATATTCGGAAAATACAAGTTGACTATTCTTTTTATAGAAATGTGTACTTCAGATATTGTACAATATATATCGACACAACATTTTGAGCATACAACTTACACAATTTTCAAGAATTTCCATTTTTTATTTGTATTTTTGGCTCTTTTAACATTTTGGGTTGCTGACCCCTGGTTCTAAACACTCCATAGTTTAACCGTGACACAAAGAGCCACTCCCCAGAAAACACTGTGTGGAAGTTGCCTTGCCGTAGGTTCCCCTGATCACGACAGATCCTCTTGTAGGCCCGGTAGTCAGGTTTGACAATTGGTTTTATTTTTCTCACACAGCAACAGCACCCTGCTCTGCGACTTTCCAGTCCCTCTAGTACGTCTGTCCAGTGTGTGTGTGTCCATGCGTTTGCTCACTATCAACTCCAACTCCCAACAACGTGTCTCTGCCCGGCTGTCGCTAATAACGGCGACAGGTGATTAGCTAACAAGTCCCAGCTGGGCAATCCAATCACCTGTCAACTGTGCAGGCCACGCCCCTCTCAACACACTGTATTTAACATACAGTATATAGAGTTTTTTGCTCAATCAGGTCTTTGACTCTTTCACCTTTGGTACAACCTTCTTTAAACTTTTCAATGAAGTTAGCATCGTAACTCTGAAAAGGATAATTTTCTTTATTTAACACTTGCTGCTGCACCTGTCCTGTGGATAACTCTCTCACACTTTGTAAACCACTGCCCTAATACATCATAAAACGGCAATTATTTCCATTGTTTCCATCACTTCTTGTATCAGTAAACGTTTCCAATTGTTTTCTTCCGCATCACAGATGAGTTGGACAGCTACATGTACCAAACTGTAGGTCACCAGGCCATAGAGCTGTACGCCGAGGCCATGGACGTACCTCTATACCGACGCACCATCCAGGGCTTCAGCTTGGACACCGGCAGAGACTACCGTGAGACAGCAGGGGACGAGGTGGAAGACCTTTATCAGCTGCTGAGCCTTGTCAAGGTGTGTCATATTTCTGTCATTTTAGCCAGCCTATTCCTTGACATGAAACAAAAAAAAAAGTTTCCAAACTATTGCAACTCTTCAAGAGTTGTGTGTGTGTGTGTGTGCTGACATGTGCACAAATGCTCTTCAGGAGCCATCTCTCAAAGCGCCACTAAACTTACTCCTGCTGGCTAAGGTTCATGACGCATGTCACAGCTTCTGAGATGTTTTACAAGTCCCCCTCCCTGGATTCTGAGTCACTTAGTAGCCCATTAGCACCGTCTCATAGGGGCCTTACTTGTCTGGTTCCATCTGGCCCACTGAACGGTCGTTGTAAACCGCACGGCGAGATTACAGAATCATGTCGCCGCTCTTAAGCTGTCGTACTTGGTAAATCACACTCAAAGTTTTTATTTTTATTTTTTTGATCCTGTTCTAGCAGATAGTTAAAGTTTTATATGTGACGATGAAACGAGACCTGGTTCGGAGCTTGGCAAGGGGCGAAAAAAGCCCATTTATTTTCACATTTTTACCTGAGAAATGCTGGAAATCTTATGCTGTGGGGTGCTGTGATGCTTTTTTTATCTACACAGAAGAAATCTGATGTCCGTCCCATTATTAACTGTAGATTATCACATTTGTTTGTAGTGAGTGCTACTGACGGTTTAATAATATCAGCACAGTATTAAAATGTGTTTCTTAATCTTTTTTATTGCACATATTTAAGCAAAATGAAGTCAATAGTTCACAAAAACTAAACAAAATTTATCACCTACTGGTGTAGTCCCGATACCAATATTTTGATAACCGTACCAAAATGTATTTCGACACTTTTTAGTACTTTTTGATACTTTTCTAAATAAAGGGGACCACAAAAATGGAATTATTGGCTTTATGTCAACACAAAATCTTACTGTAAATTAAACATATATTTACTATTGCAATTTTGTCATTAAATAAAATAGTGAACATACAAGACAACTTGTCTTTTATTAGAAAGTAAGGAAACACAGGCTCCTAATTTAGCTGCTGACATAGGCAGTAACATGTTGTGTCATTTTCCATTCTATTATTTAGTCAACATTATTAAGGACAAGTGGTAGAAAAGTAATTCTTAATTTACTTGTTCATTTACTGTTAATATCGGCTTACTTTCTCTTTTAACATGTTCTATCTACATTTCTGTTAAAATGTCCTCACTTATTCTTCTGTTGTTTGGATGCTTAACATTAGTTGTGGATTATGCCACAAATTTGGGTATCAATGCAATACCAAGTAGTTACAGGATCATACATTGGTCATATTCAAAGTTCTAATGTGTCCAAGGACGTATTTACCTGAGTTTATAAACATAATATAAATAAAAAAAAAATTAAAAAACGAACAAAATGAGCCTATCAACACCGAGAAGCTTGCACGCCTACCTGAAACACAACAACTCCATAGTTCACGCTCACTTCGCACTCACTTCATGTTTGGTGAACAAGACAGGTCAGTGTTAACAAAACAGTACACAATGTTGTGCGCTCACAGAAAAGTGTGGTTAGATACATCGCTAAAGACATGCTGCCATTTAATTCAGTTATAAAACTAGCATTTTTTTAAATTGTTGTCATGTCTGTGTTTTTCACTCGGAATTTGACTAACTTAGTTTTATTTTGCATATGTAATCTGTTTAAACCGTAATGTTTATTTTCTTTATTTGCACTTTGGTTTAAGAAGGTTGACTGATTGTCAGTTAAGTAAGATTTAAATGTTTTCATTCTATTACAATGTTAAAATACACAAGAAATACATGTTAATTGCATTTGAAAGGATGTATGTGCATTATTTTATGTATCATCTTTAAATCAATAGCTAATTTGGTCTCATAAAAGTAATGGTTATAATATCGTTTATCGGCAATAATTCGCAGCTGAGATAGGCTCCATCGACCGTGAAAGGGATAAGCGGTAGAAAATGGATGGATGGATTATATATTCAAGCAAAATGTATTATTGGCCCAAACAGTTCATTTGGAGGAAGGAAAGGAGAGCGAGATTATTTAACAAATATCTCTGAAATGCCTCAATAGTGTGACTTCAAACTGTTGGCACTTACACAGATCCCAAATATATAAAAGCAGGTAACAATAGGTTATAAAAGTTTGTTTTGTATCATAGGTCCCCTTGAAAGCTAGTTTACAATAGCAGTTACCTTATTTTTTAGCAGGCCTGCTCCTCGTTTGCGCTCGCTGTATAACATGTTAAGTCTAGTCTTCCAGTTATAATCCATCCATCCGTCCATACATCCAGTTCTACCGCTTGTCCCTTTTGGAGTCGTGGGGGGTGCTGGAGCCTATCTCAGCTGCATGCGGGCGCTGATAATAGTACTAAAATTACTAAGAAATGCACTTAACTTCATCCCAGTTGATGGTGTTGGAACATCACTTCCTAATTTCCATATACTCCATCCATTGCTTCTATGTATTTCCTTTTCATGAAATGACTTCTCCTTGGCTGCTAGTTACGTATTGTGTGTCACACTTCATGTTGTGTTCCCATAGTCGATGCGTCGCCTAATTTACTCCGCTGTCACTCTTTCCGGTGTGGCGGTCGCAGCTTTTGTGGCTTAAAGGTGTGTTGCAGCTTTAAAATATTGTGTTGTGTTGTTTGTATTTGTTATGGCTTTTGCAATACTGCTGTGGCTAAAGCTGTTTTGTGTTAATTAATGATATTGTTTTGTGGTGTTTGTGTTGGTTGTGACCTTTCTCGCCGTCCACCATATTGTTTGATGACGTTACAGAGGGGAAAATAGACTTACCGATTAAATGTCCATCCATCCATCCATCATCTTCCGCTTATCCGAGGTCGGGTCGCGGGGGCAGCAGCCTAAGCAGGGAAGCCCAGACTTCCCTATCTCCAGCCACTTTGTCTAGCTCTTCCCGGGGGATCCCGAGGCGTTCCCAGGCCAGCCAGGAGACATAGTCTTCCCAACGTGTCCTGGGTCTTCCCCGTGGCCTCCTACCAGCTGGACGTGCCCTAAACACATCCCTAGGGAGGCGTTCGGGTGGCATCCTGACCAGATGCCCGAACCACCTCATCTGGCTCCTCTCGATGTGGAGGAGCAGCGGCTTTACTTTGAGTTCCTCCCGGATGACAGAGCTTCTCACCCTATCTCTAAGGGAGAGCCCCGCCACACGGCGGAGGAAACTCATTTCGGCCGCTTGTACCCGTGATCTTATCCTTTCGGTCATGACCCAAAGCTCATGACTATAGGTGAGGATGGGAACGTAGATCGACCGGTAAATTGAGAGCTTTTCCTTCCGGCTCAGCTCCTTCTTCACCACAACGGATCGATACAACGTCCGCATTACTGAAGATGCCGCACCGATCCGCCTGTCGATCTCACGATCCACTCTTCCCCCACTCGTGAACAAGACTCCTAGGTACTTGAACTCCTCCACTTGGGGCAGGGTCTCCTCCCCAACCCGGAGATGGCACTCCACCCTTTTCCGGGAGAGAACCATGGACTCGAACTTGGAGGTGCTGATTCTCATTCCGGTCGCTTCACACTCGGCTGCGAACCGATCCAGTGAGAGCTGAAGATCCCGGTCAGATGAAGCCATCAGGACCACATCATCTGCAAAAAGCAGAGACCTAATCCCTTGGCCACCAAACCGGATCCCCTCAACGCCTTGACTGCGCCTAGAAATTCTGTCCATAAAAGTTATGAACAGAATTATAAACGATTAAATGTCCTTATTTTTAAAAGTGTAAAACTTTTATATCCAATATTTTTCTTTTTAATTGTATCGATTAGTTCCCTCTTAGGATAGGATACGTCTTTATTGTCATTGCACAAGTACAACGAAACTTTGTTTTCAGCACAAACCAGTTCAAGATTAGACAAACAAACTGTACAGGGTTACAGAACAGGAACGCTGATGGGTCGCCACAAGGCGCCCCGTAAAAGATGGAGAAAAGGTAAACGCTGGGGGAGGATGAGTAAAAAATACAATCTAGACTGGGCTCCTGAGGGGGGTCAGTCTGGAGTGGAAAAAAACCTCCATAGCAAAGCACATATACATATTACAGCGTACATCTCGAGATATCTAACAACAGAAGGGAAGGGGGGGCCATGGTGGCAGGCCGCAGCTCTCAGGCGCTGCCCATCCTTCCGTCACCCCTATGGGATTTGCGTCGATGGCGTTGGATTGGGGATGGGGTATGTATGTGTGTGTGGCGTATATTTTTTTGTGGATGTGTGTGTGTAAGTCTGCAGTGTGTCTTTATTCCGCGGCCTTGATGTTGCGCAGCCGATAAGTCCAAAGTCAAAAACAACGGGTGTGTGTCCATGAGAGACAAGAAGGGAGTTTGTTGTGTCTTCCCCGCACTGTCCTTGGGGAGATTCTCGAAGCCAGGGAAACAATCCAAATTAGAATGTTTTGTACACGAGTGAATATACATTTTTCTTTTCACTCTAAATTGTCTATGACTGGTCCTCAAAAAAAACAATCTTGGATCGATACCTATCTTTTGGAAGACAAACTTGTCGAGCATAGATCGAAATACTTAAAGTTTAGACGCATAAATAAATCTATCGATGTATCGCTCAATCGTTACACCCCAATTCGACACTAATTGGTGTCCGAATCGATTGGCATTTCTCAAGTTTACACCATGTGTTTAAAATCAGTTTGCATGGAAATGCAAATACAAACTATTATTAACAAGCTACAAACAGGTGGTGGCGCTATTCTTCCTAACTACGTATGATCACATTCTAGCAATTCACAGGCCTAAAGTCATTTTAGGAACATTTCCATTGATAATGCAGCTGAGATAGGCTCCAGCACCCCCCCAGAACCCCAAAAGGGACAAGCGGTAGAAATTGGATGGATGGATAGTGAGGAATAAATAGATATATTTTTATTCTTGCTTGGTTTCTTCCACTTTGCTTCGAAGTACAAACGCGGTGTCGAGAACCGCTCCAGGGCCCTCCTCCCCGGCCTGCGTGTCCGCACACACTGCCTGGGTAGCGAGGGGCCGGCCATCTTGCCTTAGGGCAGTTTGCGCCCTCTGTCTGACTTTCTTTGTCATCTTCTGTTTAAATCGGTGGCTTTACACATTACGCCTGCGTACTTTCGTTTCTTGCGTGCGCTCCCCTCTACATGTATTCGCACATTCTTTATTTCTCGCTTTGATAAGTTTTCACAATCTTTAACGCTTAACAAAATACGCTCCCTGTTGCGTTGGAATTAGAACAAATGTTTTTCATGGTCAAACTCTGACTTTAAAAACCCTTTATTATTTCACAAGCATCTTCAACTGACATTAAAGTGTAAAAATAAGCCCTTTTATTTATATGGCAAAACAATTTGTGTAACTTTCATGATGCAGATTTACTGGGTTGGTGATTCATGTCATACAAGTGTAAAAAAAGTTAACTACACTAAAATGTAAAAACAACCACAAAAATCGGACGCCTGTTTTTCCAGACAACTATTTTCCAATTCCAACTTATTCAACCAGAGAGGCATGCGGCTGTAGAGGTTCCAGTGTAAATCAAATTTTTTTTTTTTACCAATGACACTTGATTTTTTAGTTCCTTTTTGGCAAGTTAAAGGCCATATCGTGTCCATTTATATAAAATGTTCTTTAAAAGACTGTGCTACTACTATAACCCAATTTTGGGGAAATGAAAAGGTAGCACAACCTATATATTTTTCCCGAAAAAACTGGGCTATTCAACTACGTCTGAAGAGGGCCGCAGTTTCAACGGCCGAAGGGCTCAAGGGCCGGACATCGAAATGTGGATTTTTTTTGTCAGAAAGTGCCGCCGCTGGTTACATTCCTTTGAGACTGTCTTTACGTAACTACAGAGTAATCACATCGGCTTACACACTGCACTCTCAATAAATTCATTATTCTGCCCTCGCTACTTGTTTCCAGCGTGTGCAGCTAGTTAACGGCATGTAGAAACAGAAGTTCCAGAAGTTTTGTTGAGGATTGATCTTCCCTCTTTTGAATAATTTTCCTTCCTTGGTTTGATTTATTTACACTTCTTCCTTAATTTAATTTGGGTAAGACTAAAACTATAAACATAAAATTAACATTACAAAAGTCTTACTTCAATAGTGTATTTTACATAAATGATGTCCTTTGTGTATTTTACAGAAATGAAATAGAAGCTTTCATGTTAATACATTTATTCAACAAAGTACAGATGTTTACACATATAGAAATTAAACCACATCCACAAATAGACACAATGTATATTGTTCAGGAAAATACTTGAAGGAAGTGATGAGGTTGGGTTGGTTCAGCTAAAAAATGGTTTGATATTAATAAGTTATCATTAAATGATAAGAAAACTACATTTACTGTGTTTAGTGGTGCAAGGACAAATTGTGAAGCAAAATTAAATCTAAGGGAAATTGATAGAGTACATGAAACTAAATTCTTGGGAATAATAGTTGATCATAAATTATGTTGGAAACCTCATATTGAATATATAAAGGGAAAAATATCCAAATCCATTGCTATTTTTTCTAAAGTAAAACACATGCTGAGTAAGAAATATCTGCATATGTTATATTATTCTTTTATTTTTCAATATTTAACATATTGTGTTGAAGTTTGGGGAAATGTTTATAAAACAAACACAGACCCAATAAATAAACATAAAAAAAGGGTCATTAGAATAAAACACAAAGCGTGCTACTATGCACATACCAATCCATTATTTATAAGTTCTAATTTGTAAAATTTTCAGATATTGTGTTTTTAAAAACAATGGAAATTATGTTTTGAGTAAAGAACAACAGCCTTCCAGCTTGCATTTTTAGGTTATTTCAATTAAGAGGAGAAAACTATAATTTACGGGAAATATTGATTTTTGAAATAGGTAAAGTAAGAACGACTATAAAATACAAAAGTATTTCAGTTTTAGGAGTTAAATGGTGGAACAAGCTCAGTGATGAGCTAAAGCCATGTAGTTCTTTGTTAAGGTTTAAGAAAACCTTGAAAGGTGGAATAATAGAAAATTATAAAATATAGTAACAATTACTTTCATCCCATTGATTTTTTTTAACGTTGATATTCCAGGCAATCTAATTTTCAGTGAATGTATAGGATAGGCAAATATATGACTTGGCTTCAACCTATTTCTTTTTCGGTCAATCTTTTCTTTTCTTTTTGTGTGTAAATGTGTATGATTGCAGTGTTCTATCCATCCATTTTCGGGCGGAAGGCAGGGTACACCCTGGACAAGTCGCCACCTCATCGCAGGGCCAACCCATATAGACAGACAACATTCACACTCACATTCACACACTAGGGCCCATTTAGTGTTGCCAATCAACCTATCCCCAGGTGCATGTCTTTGGAGGTGGGAGGAAGCCGTAGGGAACCCACGCAGTCACGGGGAGAACATGCAAACTCCACACAGAAAGGTCCCGAGCCCGGGATTGAAACCAAGACTGCTCAGGACATTCATATTGTGGTTATTTATGCATCATATAACGTACACTTATTAAGCCTGTTGTTCACTATTCTTTATTTATTTTAAATAAAGAATAGTGCGGTTTAGCTCGGTTGGTAGATTGCCGTGCCAGCAACTTGAGGGTTGCAGGTTCGATTCCCGCTTCGGCCATCCTAGTCACTGCCGTTGTGTCCTTGGGCAAGACACTTTACCCACCTGCTCCCAGTGCCACCCACACTGGTTTGAATGTAACTTAGATATTGGGTTTCACTATGTAAAGCGCTTTGAGTCACTTGAGAAAAAGCGCTATATAAATATAATTAACTTCACTTCACTTCACTAAATTGCCTTTCAAATTGTCTATTGTTGGGTTTTATAAATACATTTCCCCCAAAAATGTGACTTATACTCCAGTGCGACTTATATATGCTTTTTGCCTTCTCTATTATGCATTTTCGGCAGGTGCGAATTATACTCCGGAGCGACTTATACTCCGAGAAATGCGGTAAATGTCAGCAGCAAGAATCAAAATGTCACCCTGAGAATCGGAATCGAATTGGATTGTGAGTTGTAGGGTTCCCATCCCTACTAAATATTATGACAAAGTTGCCAAGTTGGCAACAATGATCCTTTGCCTGATCCCATCTACCGTGCGCATTTGTAATGGAGAGCTGCATTCACAGTCCTATTACAATGTGTTCATTAGCGAGGGCGATCCACATTTTGGTGTGTCTATAAATAAGCATATGTGTCAACTCACATTTATTCATGGCGGGCCACAAATACAGTCGTGGTCAAAAGTTTCCATACACTTGTAAAGAACATAATGTCATGGCTGTGGTGAGTTTGCATTCATTTCTACAACTGTTATTTTTTTGTGATAGAGTGATTGGAGCACATACTTGTTGCTCCAAAAAACATTCATGAAGTTTGGTTCTTTTATGAATTTATTATGGGTCTACTGAAAATGTGACCAAATCTGCTAGGTCAAAAGTATACATACAGCAATGGTAATATTTGGTTACATATCCTTTGGCCAGTTTCACTGTAATAAGGCACTATCCACAAGCTTCTGGCAAGCTTGTGGTTAAATTTTTGACCACTCCTCTTGACAAAATTGGTGCAGTTCAGCTAAATTTGTTGGAAAACTGTTTTAATCATTTGAGCGAAAAATAATTAAATTTGATGGTCTGAACTGAGTTTCCAATGTTGGTTTTCTGACATGGACTTGTTTCTTCAGCATTGTCAACATGTTTAAGTCAGGAATTTGGGAAGGCCATTCTAAAACCTTAATTCTAGCCTTATTTAGCCATTCCTTCACCACTTTTGAGATGTGTTTGGGGTCATTGTCCTGTTGGAACACCCAACTGCGCCCAAGCCCCGACCTCCAGGCTGATGATTTTAGGTTGTCCTCTTTTTCATTGTCCCATTTACTGTCTGTAAAGCACCAGTTTCATTGGCGGAAAAATAGGCCCAGAGCATGATACTACCACCACCATGCTTGACGGTAGGGATGGTGTTCCTGGGATTAGAGGCCTCACCTTTTCTTCTCCAAACATATTGCTGGGTATTGTGGCCAAACAGCTCAGATGAAACTAAAATTGTCAAAAGTGGTAAAGGAATGGCAAAATCAGGCTAGAATTAAGGTTTCATCCCAAAGTCCTGACTGAAACATGTGGACAATGCTGAAGAAACAAGTCCAAGTAAAAAAACAACAACAAATTTAGCTGAACTGCACCAATTTTTTCAGGAGGAGAGGTCAAAAACTCAACCAGAAGCTTGCCAGAAGCTTGTGGTTGGCCACCAAAAGCGCCTTATTGCAGTGAAACTTGCCAAAAGACATGTAACCAATGTAAAGCAAATAGAACTAGATGTTTCAATCCCTTTGGTAAGTAGGAACAGTCTTGACGGTAGCAGTCGGTGTGGAGTGGTGAAAAGGAGGGTATGTATGTCATTGGGGTCTTCAGGTGGGCACCCTGCTTCATCGACGTTTCGTTGATTTGAAGCCCACGACGTCTCCAGAGGGCTCAACGGTGTGCCTAGCGTCCCAGGTACACCCCCCTCCATGCCATACCCTCCACATCCTGTTGGACTATGCATGGCAGGGTCGTCCTTTTCCCTGAGTCAGGCCTAAGCCTGACCGCATACCATTATTAATATTAACATTGCTGTATGTATACTTTAAACCCAACAGATTTGGGCACATTTTCAGTAGGCCCATAATAAATTCATAAAAGAACCAAACCTCATGAATATTTTTTGTGACCAACAAGTATGTGCTCCAATCACTCTATCACAAAAAAATAAGAGTTGTAGAAATGATTGGTAACTCAAGACAGCCATGACATTATGTTCTCTACAGGTGTATGTAAACTTTTGACAACGACTGTATATTTAGGAAGCATTGCCCTTCTACCATTTCCCACCGTACTGCTTACTACTGGTGCAGTGTGATACTTTGACTTTTGGGGATATTGTGAAAAGACCTGTAACTTTTTGGCCCTGGGAAAGTCCAACAATTATCCCTTAAGGGTAGCATAGATTGCGTCTTGAGGGACGCAAATGAACTTTTACTGTACCCCACTTTCTGACCGTGTTGTCCACATGTTTCTGGTATGCGATGCAAAAATATTCCCCCCTCTACCTCCATCGTAACCAGGCCTCTTAATTGCAAAGGGCTGCTAATTTCCCCCATCGCCTAGGCTTTTTCTACTCTGACCTTCCCAGTCACACAGGCCATAGATCACAGCAGTTGCACTCCCGCAGGGGGCCCCTCGTGGGCTTGCAGACCTCCAGTCGTCCCCTCGTTTAGCCCTCCCGCCCGTCATCAGCAGACCTGCTACCATAAACAACAGGCTTCCTCCCTCCCGCTCGCCCGGTGACGTCAACCAGAAAAGACGCACGTTTCTTATTTCTGATGTCAAGTGTTGGGTAAATCGTCGAGTTTGTCAGTCAAAAACCTTAAGGTTCAAGACGTTTTCTGTTGTTATTATCACATTTGATTGAAATAGCAAGTTTGTTATCTCGGGTGTCAACCTGCGGTCGATTTTTTAGGGCATGCTGGGTATATCGGCAAGTTTGCAGACTTGTGCGATTTTGTTGTGCACACGGTGAGTGATGGAAAGTTCATCTCATTAGTTTCCAGCCACGAATATTTTCTGTTATGTTTAACACATTTGAGAAGATGATGGAAAGAGCACAAAAAAACTCACCCTTTTAATAACAAGCTGTTGACTGGAAAATAAGTTTGATCTGAAAAAACTCGTGACAAGTGATATTTTGAATGATTCCTTCCAGTAGTTTGAGAATTAATTAAAAGTTACAAGATTATGTTTTGGCAAATGACGCCACAGCAGAGATGAAAGATTTCTCTCCCTGGGAGTTTTGATGATTTTCACAGTTAGTGTTCTTCCCTCCTCCTCCTGCTATGCCTTCATGAGCCAACAGTGCCATCTATAGGCCGTCCCTGGTAGCTGCCCACTATAATCCACTATAATCTTGGGAGCCATTCAAAAGAGTCAAAGGAAGAGATCATATTCTTCTGAAGCTTTTGTTGACAGAGAGAAGGGGAAGGGGGGAAAAAACTCCCAATAATAATAGGGAAGAAAAAAAATGAGCCATCCATCTGCTGGCAGCAGCGCTAATGACAGCGAGACAATGGCGCCCTATCCTCGGCCTCTTTGCTCTCACCGCTGGCCGTGCGTGGCAGCGTGCCTTTGAACTGCGTAACCTGATAGACGTGCACGGGACAGCCGGCGAACCCCTGTCCTATCCTGAAAGGTGCTCATCTTTGAAGGAGAAGACCTCTCTATTTCTGGCTTCGGGCTGGACTGGGGCCTTTTCGCTGAAGTAGACGGCATATGTGTGTCCTTTAAAGATGAACTACATTGACCTAAATGTTATTGTTTTTAGGGTGCAATTTTTCTGTGTACTGAAAAAAAAAAAATATGCGTATGTGTTTTAGAAAATCGGTATAAAGGAATTATGAAAAAACAAACAAACATGCACATTTCAAGAAAAAAGCAAGTTGTAAACAATGAAAAACATTGTAATGTAATAATAATGTTATTATTTTTTCATATTTTTTTAGGAAAATATTTTTTCATCTAATAAGAATACATTCTAATTATGATAAAGACATGCACCTGGGGATAGGTTGATTGGCTTGTGTGTGAATGTTAAGTTGAAGTTAAAGTACCAATGATTGTCACACACTAACTAAGTGTGGCGAAATTATTCTCTGCATTTGACCCATCACCTTTGATCACCCCCTGGGAGGTGAGGGGAGCAGTGAGCAGCAGCGATGCTGCTGCCAAGGAATAATTTTTCGTGATTTAACCCACAATTCCAACCCTTGATGCTGAGTGCCAAGCAGGGATGTAATGGGTCCCATTTTTATAGTCTTTGTTATGACTCGGCCGGGATTTGAACTCACGATCTACCGATCACAGGGTGGACACTCTAACCACTAGGCTACTGAGTAGGTTGTCTGTCTATCTGTGTTGGCCCTGTGATGAGGTGGCGACTTGTCCAGGGTGTACCCCGCCTCCTCCTGATTGTAGCTGAGATAGGCTCAAGCGCCCCCCGCGACACCGAAGGGAATAAGCTGTAGAAAATGGATGGATGGTAAATGGGTTATACTTGTATAGCGCTTTTCTACCTTTTTAAGGAACTCAAAGCGCTTTGACACTATTTCCACATTCACCCATTCACACACACATTCACACACTGATGGCAGGAGTTGCAATGCAAGGCGCTCACCAGGACTCATCAGGAGCAAGGGTGAAGTGTCTTGCTCAAGGACACAACGGATGTGACTAGGATGGTAGAAGGTGGGGATTGAACCAGGAACCCTCAAGTTGCTAGCACAGCCAATCTCCCAACTACCCCACGCCGTGTAAAGATGAATAATAACAAGTAAACGTCAAAATTCCCACAACATTTATGCCAGCACCAGCTGTCTTTTTACAATTGAGTATAATATAAATACATATAGTTAAGGTTTCTGTGGTTTATCCGTTATACAGTGCTCAATACCGTAGAGCGGAATTTACGTTAGGTCAGGAAAAAAACACAGAGGCTATATCATCCCTACAAGCCTGTTTCACAGGTTTCCCTGCTCGGACAAAATCCCCTGTTTGTTTTATAAAATCCCCAGACAAGCAGGGAAAACAGTGAAACAGGCTTGTAGGGATGATATAGCCTCTGTATTTTTTCCTGACCTAACATCCATCCATCCATTTTCTACCGCTTATTCCCTTATTGGGGTTGCGGGGGGCGCTGGCGCCTATCTCAGCTACAATCGGGCGGAAGGCAGGGTACACCCTGGACAAGTCGCCACCTCATCGCAGGGCCAACACAGATAGACAGACAAGATTCACACTCACATTCACACACTAGGGCCAATTCAGTGTTGCCAATCAACCTATCCCCAGGTGCATGTCTTTGGAAGTGGGAGGAAGCCGGAGTACCCGGAGGGAACCCACGCGTTCACGGGGAGAACATGCGAACTCCACACAGAAAGATCCCGAGCCTCGATTTGAACCCAGGACTGCAGGAACTTCGTATTGTGAGGCAGACGCACTAACCCCTCTGCCACCGTGAAGCCCCTGACCTAACGTATAATATAAATACATATGTTGAAAATACCTATTTGATTAGTGATCAGGAACAAGGATAGGCAATTTGGCCTAAAATCTGTATATTGCTGCCTCCTAACAGTATATATCATAATATATGAATTTTGGCATATAAATGATAATAAAACAATTTCAAAACATGTTTATAAAGCTCCAAGTCTGTCTGCTGATGCATGCAATAACACATTGCATAATTTCCGGTTGTCTTATCTTCTGAAAAACTATTATTTATCAACGTGACAATTTACTGTTCTTATCTTCTTATGCTATGTTGAAAAACAATGTAATCTACACCTTCATCATTGAATGCTAAAATTTTTATAACAATTATAATTACTCGAAAACACAAGATGGCAGGGTTACAGTATCAATTAAAGATTGACATATTTTATTTTGTTTCATTACATACAATATTCTTGGCAAAATAAGGCACAATAGTGCAAAATAAGTAAACATAAGCAAAAACTTCTAATGACTTTAACTTAAATGATTTAGGATTCGCCCTTAAAGCCCTGCCGTTTCCAGGGATTTTTTTCTGACTTTGTAAACAATAACAAAAATGACAAAAACAAACAAACTATTTTGTGGTATTAAAACGTACTGGTGTAATCACTGTATTATTGTGTATCTACTGATACAGGACCTGGTATCGTTACTGTCAAGATTTGTACCTATCCACCCAATCTTAGCGGTTCGCATGACTTTTTGTCACGTCCTATGTTGTCCTACAGCATGTTTAGCTATTCCTCATCCTGTAGTACTCCAGTACTTGTAAATAATTTTTATGGAGGCAGGGATTAGCGACTTAGAACGCAGCTTCGCACTGCGGAGGGATGTTAGCCGCGCTCGCTGGGAACGACACTACATTGCATTGATGATGTGTTTGTGGGATTGTCGTTGTCAAATTCATAGAACAAAGGGAATGTGTCATCAACATACATTATAATGATATGACAATAAAATGTATCTATCGGCTATAGTTGTCGTCATCATTTTTATTGTAAATTGTCTGTTGTGCAACCCTAATCAGGTATGTTTATGATCATGTATTTATGACCTAAAATCGCTATTTGTCCCTGTAAAATTATGACTTTTTTTGCCATATTAATTGTCTTTGTTCAATAATTTCTGCTTTGCCATTTTCTTATGTTTTTTTAACAGAACAAAAACAGAAATAGAATGGCAGACAGATGAACAGCAAAGCTTGAGACCCAGCTAAAACAAAATGAAGTTGCTTCAACTTACCCATTCTTGTTGAGAAAGGTGAAATAGCAGGCATTTTGTTTAATAGGAACACAATTAAAGTACTGCTAGAATGATAATTTTCTTAGCCCTTGTGCCAACTTCCATGGCCTGGGGGGTTGGCGATCTAAAAAATGAGTTGCAATCGAGGAGCGAATGGAGAATAGAATCTCTGTCGGAATGTTCTGAATCAACAGCGCCTCTGTTGGTTTGCACCTAAATAGTGCACTAAATTTTGCTGTAATGCAAAATAATTATTTATACAGTATCATCCTAATCCCCATACGAATGCCTCGCTTCTTCTTCTGCCCCATGTGTGTTTCTATACTTCACGTGTGTGATCCGCTGTGATGTGTGATACAGATCAGCAGTGTCAGTCACCCCTGGCTGTATCGCTCCGTCCATCCCCCCCAGCCCGAAGGCCTGCAGAAGCCCTTATATTAGTCATATCACATCCCTCAAATCCTTTATCCTTCTTACTGTGCTCTGACCTGACACAGGGGCTCTTTGTGCCCCATGACCCCTGCTTGTGCAAGTGTGTGTGTGTGTGTGTGTGTGTGTGTGTGTGTGTGTGTGTGTGTGTGTGTGTGTGTGTGTGTGTGTGTGTGTGTGTGTGTGTGTGTGTGTCCAAGGTCAGGTAGACACGGAGCTCTGTTATGTGATGACAAGTTCATCTCGACTCCTTTTGCTTGCTCGTCGCTCTTTTTCTTCACTGAGCTGCTTGTACAGTCTTTTAATAGTCTTGTGAAAGAAATTGTACTGCACCAAAGGTTTGGGCAATCACTAGCTTTGTTGTTATGTGCACGTACAGTAGTATTATAGTATTTTATAGCTCTGATAGCATTAGCAGTTTGCTTACAACTTTGCATCAACCCATTCCATTGGGGGTAAGGCTGTGGATAAAAGGGAAGATCTACCAAACCCAAAGCCGGTGAAGTTGGCACGTTGTGTAATTCGAATATAAAAACAATACAATGATTTGCAAATCCTTTTTAAATTATGTTCAATTGAATACACTGGAAAGACAAGATATTTAATGTTGGAACTGAGAAACTTTTTTTTTGCAATGGCACGTTGTGTAATTCGAATATAAAAACAATACAATGATTTGCAAATCCTTTTTAACTTATGTTCAATTGAATATACTGGAAAGACAAGATATTTAATGTTGGAACTGAGAAACTTTTTTTTTGCAAATACAGTAGATGTTAACTTAGAATTTAAAGGCCTACTGAAACCCACTACTACCAACCATACAGTCTGATATTTTATACATCAATGATGAAATACTAACATTGCAACACATGCCAATACGACCTTTTTAGTTGACTAAATTGTAATTTTAAATTTCCCGCGAGTTTCTTGTTGAAAATGTCGCGGAATGATGACGCGTTCGCGTGACGTCACGTGTTGGAGGGGACATATTAGCGCAGCAACAAACACGGCTAAAAGTCGTCTCTGTTCATGCCGTAATTACACAGTATTTTGGACATCTGTGTTGCTGAATCTTTTGCAATTTGTTTATTTAATAATGGAGACTATAAAGAACAATGCTGTTGGTGGAAAGCGGTGGATTGCAGGTGTCTTTAGAACCGAGACACAGCCGGTGTTTCTTTGTTTGTTGTGAAGCAGAGCGGTCAAGCGAACATGTTTTCTCTATGTCAACCAGCATGTCTTTGGATGGGAAAATTGTGATATTAAGTCTTACTGGAGAAATCAGTGGATTATGGGACTTCCTCCTGCAGTAGCTGTCAAAAAATGGCAGCTGTGACCTTGGCTCCTCGGCTTCTTTCTGAGACACTGCGTGTTCACCGCAGCCATCCGACCTCGGAGTATGTTTTCAGAATCTCACTAAAACACTATCAAAACAATAAGCAGATAAGGGATCTTCCAGAAATATTCTAGTAAATGTGTCTAATTACATCTGAAATGCTCAAACTGCCACCGCCCAGAGCCGTCGCTTTTTTTTTTCTTTCTTTTCCCTAGTCCTTATCAATATCCTAATTCACAAATCTTTCATCCTCGCTCAAATTAATGGGGAAATTGTCGCTTTCTCGGTCCGAATTGCTCTTACTGCTGGTGGCTCCCATTATAAACCATGTGAATATGTGTGGAGCCCTGCAACTCGTGATGTCATGCGCACATACCTTCTTCGATTACGCTTGCACCTCCTGGTACCCCAGCACCTCCAAAACCCTCAAATCTAGACTCCAAACATCCCAGAATAAGATAATCCGGTTACTTTTAGACCTCCACCCCAGATCACACCTCAATCCAACCCACTTCTCCAAAGTGGGCTGGCTCAGGGTGGAGGACAGAGTAAAACAACTTGCACTGAGCCTAGTCTATAAAATCCGCTACACCTCCTTGATACCGAAGTACATGTCAAATTACTTCCTTAACGTAAATGACCGCCATAACCACAACACCAGGGGGAGCTCCACAAACCACGTTAAACCCAGATTTCGATCTAACAAAGGTCTTAACTCATTCTCTTTCTATGCCACATCAATGTGGAATGCACTCCCAACAGGTATAAAAGTAAGTGCATCTCTATATTCCTTCAAAACCGCTCTAAAACAACACCTCCAGGCAACTTCAACACTTTACTAATACCCTCCTCCATTCACATCCCATCTCCCCGGATTATAAACAACTCAAATGTACTTCTAATGTATATACTTGTTCTTATGCTATGTGAACTCACTATGTTCTCTGCTGGCTGTACATATCCTACTAAATAAGACCTACACTGTTTCAATGTCCACATTTCTCTGTTGATGCAATTGTTGATGACTGAAGTTCTGATATCAACCAAAGCTCCTCATCCCACCCCCCGGATTGTAAATAATGTAAATAATTCAATGTACATACTATGATGATTAACTTGTGTGATGACTGTATTATGTTGATAGTATATATTTGTACCATGAATTGATTAACGTGGACCCCGACTTAAACAAGTTGAAAAACTTATTCGGGTGTTACCATTTAGTGGTCAATTGTACGGAATATGTACTGTACTGTGCAATCTACTAATAAAAGTATCAATCAATCAATCAATCAATACTTCCGGTAAAGGCAGGGCTTTTTTATTAGCGACCAAAAGTTGCGAACTTTATCGTCAATGTTCTCTACTATATCCTTTCAGCAAAAATATGGCAATATCGCGAAATGATCAAGTATGTTACATAGAATGTACCTGCTATTCCCGTTTAAATAAGAAAATATCATTTCAGTAGGCCTTTAATGGCAGCAACACATTGCAAAAAAGTTGGCACACATAAGTTGCCAATATACACGTATGTGTCAAGGACCTAGCATTAGAAAGTTACAGACTCGGAAGATGCTTAACCTTAGCCAGCTTATAGTTCCAACCTGTACGTCAGCTGGGCTTGAGTCCATTCTCTCTCTCTCGTTCGACCGCATCTTCACCTCCTTTTTTGGTGATGACAACAAACACACAGTAAGCCGCTGAAAGTGCTATATCACCTGGGTTGTTGTGTTGCATTGCGGTGAAAGTCAAAACAAAACAGATGGCTTGTAAGGGTCACCAAAGTCCATTGTGCACAATAAACGCAAGAAAGCTAAAAACACTACAAAATATTTCTGCTGTATCTATCATGTCCAACCCTCAAAATGAACCATTTCAAAAGGGAGCATAAAATTGGCTTAACAGTTGGTGTGTAAAATAACATCGATGCAAATCTTTCACCAAAGAACCACCATTACATGTTATGTAGACCACAAGGAAATGTTTTAAATGTACAAAACATGTCATGATATGACCACTTTAAAAGTTTACCTTACTTACAGGTGGTCTTATATACTGTATAGCGTTGCAACAGCAAGAAATCCAATGGTGGCTTTAGCACTTCAGCACAGTCATCTAGGTCAAGCTGCAAGAAGTTTAAAGTCATTTTAGTCAAAAATGGCATACATCCAATCCTCACGTCCCAATGTTTTTTCGTGGTTGGCGACATCTACTACCGCGTAACCTTTTGAGAGTGACGAACGCATACGAAGACATTTAAACTCATTACAGAGATGACGAACAATAGATGATATCTAAGTTCCGATTAGGCCAGATTTAATTAACAACAGCGTGACATCTCTGTCACCATGAGCCTCGGTGTTGAAGAGGATGGAAATGTTAGTTTCAACTTGCATTTTCTTCCCTCATACTCATACATTGTATGAAACATGGGGAAAGATAATCAGATTTTAAAATCCAGATTTCACCTTTTGCAGATATTTGTTTGTACAGTCTATAGAGAAGTTTATATGGACCGTTAATAGAGAACATGAGTAAGAGGAAGTCTTCCAAAATCATCTAGCTCTGTATTTATTGTTACCATAACCCAGAATCGTACTCAGTAGAGCACAGACCAAACACATTTTTATGAAATTAGCATACATTACACATTGTAGAAAACCGTTTCATTGTCTGCCATGAAGATTTCAGTTTTAACTGCGAGAAAATTGGAAGAAAAGTGTTTAATCTCTTAACATTACCAAAACATAATGGATCAGCACAAAAAAGAATGAACTGACTTAAGAACATTTTTCTTTAAGACCTTAATGACAAATTAGACACAGTAGTTATTTACCTGAGAGCCCCTTTCATATGAAATGGACCATTTTGTCTTGCATAACTGGGCTATTTTCTTCCAGAATGGCAACATCATCAACAAAATGTTCACTGCAGAGGATGCTAGTTACCAGGAGTCATAGGATTGACACATATTGTACATCAATTACTGACGATTAACACAATAGACTTAATAATAACAACTTGTCGATACAACAACCGATATTTTTTTATAATTCGCCAAAGAGAATATATGTGTGCTTAATGAATGATCAGTAAAGCCAAAATGAGGTGGACCCAAATGAAGTCCCGCTTAGAAATCTTTTTTCAAAAATATGGGTGCAACTCAAGATCCGAAATGTCTAAAACACACAAAACCAATTGAAAAGTTATAAACATACTGGCTTGAAGAGGAACTCACCCCATTGGACATATGACGACCGGACATATACTATTTACTACATTTACTACAGTTAAATAATGCATTACTTCGTACTTTTACTATAGGTAATTCCTACTTCGAACCGCAATCAGTAAGTTTTGATCTCATGTTTAGGAAACTGAGAACTAATTAGGCAGACTGATTAGACAACCCAATGCACGCTTCTGACTTGCGACTGCGCCTCCTTAATAATGATTGTCGTGACCCACAGGTTTTTATTTGTTAAATATGGCGGACAATGAGCAATCAGTCGCTCAAATTTTAGACAAAATCAGAATATTCTTTCATAGGGATGCTGAAAATATTTCGAAGCAATCACGTAAGACGGGGCTGATACTTAACCAAAGGCTACATTTACCATTAATTGATTAACGTGGACCCCGACTTAAACAAGTTGAAAAACATATTCGGGTGTTACCATTTAGTGGTCAATTGTACGGAATATGTACTGAACTGTGCAATCTACTAATAAAAAGTATCTATTAATCAATCAATCAATCAAAGTAACATCCATATTCCGGAAAGCAGAAATTGCAACGTGCGTGTTGATGCAAAGTGCTGGCGATCAATAGAAGGTGCCTTATGTTACTAACTGTAATCAACCTGTTGGATAGCCATGTGAAAGGAGAGAAGTTACGTATAAAGTGTTTCATTCCACCACAAGTTAGCGTTTTATCCTTCATAAAAATAAAAATAAACTATACGTTTTTTCAGTAGACATGTAATGGCACAAATAGGCGTGTCGTCGACGATTAAAACAACTTGAAAAAAGTAAAGTGTGTAATCCTTTGTGTGTGCTGGGACTATGAATTTTCCCGAATGTTACATTTTTCATTCAATTACTGAACTAAACTTTGAACAGTTTGTTGATATTCTTCACATTCAACTGAAAATGATGTCTCCCACAAGGTTTTAGCTAATAAAGAAATTTTTCATAGCTTGTCTTCGGTTTTGGAAATGGGATGAGTTTTGCTCTTTCCACCCTTTCTGGTTAATGTATATCTGCATTCCAAGTGCCCAATGCACACCTAGAAACCATTCTTTTCTGAAATGAACGGCAATTTTACTGATTTTCGGTCAATGTCTCAATGCTCACACATGATTGTTCATAGAACAACATGGGAGCTTGGTTGTAGTAGGAGAGCACTGTGAATTCCCTGCATCCTGATTTGTTGAAATACTCAGAATGATTGACAGGCCAGGAGCATGTATACACCTAGACTACGGTATACACAAGAGGAAGGAGAGAGCTGATTTGAGGAAATCAGGGTCAGGGCAAGACAAAGGTGCAACTCAGGACACAAACGAGCACATGGGAAACAGGGCAACCAGAAACAGATCATGAGACCCTACTGTGCAAAATCTTGCAGAATTAGATTAAGTAACTGTTGCATACTCCTGCTTGCGAACATATAAATGAGGAATTTTAAAAGAACAAGCCGCCACTAAAATATGTCAGTTTTTGCCTAATTGAAGTGCATAACATTGTATAGGCCAGGGGTCGGGAACCTTTTTGGCTGAGAGAGCCATGAAAGCCAAATATTTCAAAATGTATTTCCGTGAGAGCCATATCATTTTTTAACACTGAATACAACTAAATGCGTGCATTTTTAAGTAAGACCAACATTTTTAGATTATAATAAAGTGTCTTATTCTTTTTAATAACATTATTATTCTGAAGCTAACCAATAATAAATAAAATGTCATGTCTGTTGATCATGTTTTTGTTTGGCCATGTGCTGTTTGTCCTTTGGACTCTTTAAGTTCCTGTTTTTTTCCACTCCCTTGTCTGGTTTCCTTGATTACTCATCTTGTCCACCTGTCTCTGATGGACAAAATGCCCGCTCACCTGCTTCCCGAGCACTAATCAGAGGCAGCATTTAAGCTCGTCTTTGCCAGTCAGTCGCCCTGTGCTGACTTGTTTCATGCCTTGCCATAGTTTCGTGCTTCATCCCATGCCAAGTAAGTTTTATTTGATTTATTTTCTTAGTTTGTTTATGCGTTAGCTTTGTTCTTTAGCCCAAGTTGTGACTCCGCTGTGAGCGATTTTTGTTTGTATATTTTTTTAGTTAAAATTAAATCATGTTTTTACCTGAATGCCATGTCCCGAGTACTCCGTCTGCCTTCCTGGGAGAACAACCCCACAGCAAGCTGCAACCCCCCCTATCGTGACATAAAATACTTCTTATCATTAATGCGACTTCTTGAACAGGTGCGGTAGAAAAACGGATGGATGGATATAAATGCATGATAATGTTTTATATTGTGCACGTTATTTTTAGCACTGTGATTACCAGCGAAATTATTCATAATTATCGCGTTAAGCAATGTCAGCTAAGATTTATCTGAGAGCCAGATGCAGTCATCAATAGAGCCACAGGTTCCCTACCCCTGGTAAAGGCAAATCTGGTACATTATTTAGAAAATGTTCTGATTCATTGTGACTGACATCACCAGACAGGAGTTGCGCTTCAAGCAACAGTCCAAACATCCCCATTCGTCCTGGAGTTTTGTTTTTATTGCATTGTCTTTGCACTTTCTTTCGGCCTTTTTCGATCAAGCCCTATGCTGCCGCCAGGGTTCGAGGTAAGGCGTGCAGCAACTAGGCTGGCGGCAGGATGCGGAAATCTCCAGTCGAATCGGGAGCTCTGTTGTATCGATTCGAGAGCTGAGGTGTTGGAAGACAAGTCGCAGTGGTGTGAACTGCAAGAGGGGGCGGGTGGTGTTGGGGGTGTCAAAATCAAACATACAGCCCCTTCTCTGATTACCGGCATGGTGCCGCAATAGGCGTTCATCGGGGGGGCCGGCTCAACAGGAAAATGGATTTTTCTTAAAAGCGGCTTAATACATAAATCATGACCTGAGGGGTCACCGGCGAGGGTTTAGGAGAGCCAATCAATAACCAGAGCTAATGCAAGCTTGTTTGCGGTGCAAGGGTACCGCTGAACACTGTTATTGGAAAGAGCTTACAAGCATACAGAATTTGGGGACAATCACACCACTTGTTTCAATGAAGTTTTTGCTTCTCTACAGCCATTGTTATCTTTTCCTTGTGTTTACAGTGTGACACGGCGGAATTGAGACTTGCAGAACAACATTAGTGCAGAGATAATGGCGTATTGTTTTGCCTGGCTCGTGTGGAAGTGGTGGAACAAGTTCTTTTAGACCCTTTCCCTGCTACGGGTCTCCGCAAACAGCAGATATAGAGCCTGGCCTCAAGTAATTTGTTTGTATTTCCCTGCTTAATGTACTTTGCTCAATCTTGTTTAGTGATGATGGAAGCTGATAGGCTTATCTGGCTGCTCAAAGCGCATGAACCACAAACACTGGAGCACTATAGGACATTGTTCCAATGGGGAGGTTGCGCATGTTCACGGTTGTCTTGATCATATTTTATTTGGACAATACATCAAGATTGTTATTTGCACCTTACATTTTGGGTAAAGTGCACCTATAATGCTGAAAACAATGGAACTTATTTCATATTTCTGGACCTAAATATTATGTCTACAAATAAAATTCCACCCATAATAGACGCTGGTAATTTCAGGCCTGTTTTCTCGCGAGTTTCAGTATATTTTGGAACATTTATGTGGGTTGGCCTGCTGATGTCCCCTACAGAAGATTGATGGCAATTTCAAATTGCATAGTATTTGTTTTGGTTTATTTCACTCGTGCTCCCACCACACTTGACTGTAAACAAGACACAATTATCTTGCTATTTAGTTGTGTTGCCAGCTATTTAGACAATAATGGCTAGGGATGGAAATTGGTAATATTATTCCCTTTCTGATTCCACTTTTGATTCTGGTGAAAGATTTGGTTCTTTATCGTTTCTCTCATCAATCAATCACTCAATGAAAGTTTACGTATATAGACCTAAATCACACATGTCACAAAGGGACAAAGGGCTGCACAAGCCATAACAACATCCTCAGCTCAGATCACACATCAGGGCAAGAAAAAGCTCAACCTAAAGGGAACAACGAGAAACCTTGGAAGGGACCGCAGATGTGGGTGACCGGTGCAATGGATGCCGAGTGGATACAGTTATCACGAAGGTGAATTAGCATCAATTGGCAACATGACCTTACGAAGCCACCAATGATATCTTAAGAGGAACATAGAATAGAAAAAATACTTTTAAAATAAATTTTGAAAAAAACTCTGCTGAATTTAACAAATTCAACAAAATAAAATATTTGTGGAAATTAGACAAGAATGTAACATTTCAAACTTTTAAGAATCTTTGTCATCAGCTTAAAGAATAAACTGTGCAAGGATTTGTTCAGATTTACAAAGCGAAACTGATTTAATGCCATAGGCTCATAACATGCAACATAAGATATTTCAAGCCTTCTTTTGCTATAATGTTGATAATGACTTACAGCTTATGAAAACCTTGAAGTGAACATCTTAGAAAATGTGGGCTTTTCAAAAATCTTGTAAGCCATGATCATCAAAATGATAATAAAGACAAGACATATCTCACTTTGGGTGTAATGACTTTATGTCACAGCCCTGCGATGAGGGGGCGACTTGTCCAGGGTGCACGCCGCCTTCTTCCCGAATGCAGCTGAGATAGGCTCCAGCACCCCCAGCGATACCGAAGGAAATAAGTGGTGGAAAATGGATGGATGGATGGACTTTATGTCACATGTTAGTTTCACATTTGAAGTTGAACTGCTAACATGAATGGACTTTTACACAATATTAAAAATGTATGAGTTCCACCTGTATGGTAAAATGACTGAGTGAAAATGTGGTTGGAGGAAAACATGTGACTATTCTCAGACTACAACTGAATATTCACCTACCGAAGGATCATCTACAGTAAGCTCGCCATGAAAGCGCTAAAACATACCTGTGTAATGAGTTTATATTATCCACCCAAGGAACTTTAGTTATTAGAGTTCTGGTCGGATGGTTTTTCTTTGGACACATTTTCGGCCTTGTTGTTTTTTCCTCTAACAAAACGGCTCATCTGGAAGCGACTATTAGAACACGGCTTGAAGATGATCTGTAAAACATCATCAATGCAACATTTTGACGAAAGAACCACCATTACATGTTATGTAGACCACAAGGAAGTGTTTTCCATGTAGAAAAAAAAAATATGACTTCTTTAATCCGGTGTGCTTTTTATATAAAAAAAGAGCGAAAATAGACCATTTATTGGCAGTGCGCCTTATAATCTGATGCGCCCTACGGTTCGGAAAATACGGTATATCTGATAAGAAAATGGTTACTGAAATGTGAGGGGTGTACTCACTTGCGTGACATACTGTGTATTTCATCTTCCCTAGTCCGAAATTAGGAGTCCTTCTTTGTTTTACTTTAGTGAGCTATTCCTCACAAGAAATATTTGTAGCAAGCGCCATTACCTTCCAAAGCTTAAGTCATAAGCCACTGTAGAAAAACACAGCCTGCAGTGTGGAGAGTGGCTTAAACCAGCATCACTGCTATGTTTTCCTCCAGTTGCTCTCCGGGGAAGGGCAAAGGGGATTGTCCATGAAGAGCGACTGTACTGTATTGTACGCTGCAGGACAGCTAAAATGCCAACAACCTGGAACCTGACGTCACCAGCAAAAAAACATTTACGTTTGTTTGTGTCTATGTGTGTGTGCCTGCGTGCGTGAGTTTATAAATCAGCGTGTGTACCCTCGGTGGACTCGCCGGCTGATACGAACCATGAAAAGCAACTGACGTGGTTAACTTCTCTGCGGAATGAGACTCCATCTTTGATTTCTGTCCTGAAATGTCCTGTCTTCAACATATCGTCTCATGTGACACAGCTGGGATTATGGTTTTTTTGACTTAAGGCTAGAGAAAACATTATCTTCTTAGTGGTGAGAAGAAAAGCCAGCAATGTTTGGGGCTGTTGCATCATTTCCTGTGTTTGTTTAAACAATCCCAGTTGATCATGTAAAAATAAGTTGGATTAGACCGCTTAAATGCAGAATAAAACTTTGACATAGTCTCCTGAGAATCAGCATCCTCTGAGTGGACATTTGTTCTTGGTCTACAATATATCTGTAATGATATGTGGCCCGGATCATGTTTTGTTATTTTCTGTTAGTTTTGGACTCCCTCAGTTTCTGTTTTTGTGCACCCTTGAGTTTGTTTTTAGTTACCATGGGTGCTTATTATTTCCACCTGTCTCTGTTTGGTGTTCGGGACGCTCACCTGTTTCGCAGGACTACTCATAAGCATTATTTAAGCCTGCCGTTGACGGTCAGTTGGCCTGGCTTCATTGTTTGCTACACATAACTTGTTACGTGAGTATTTCTTGTCTCCAAGTCTATGCTAAGTGGTAGCCTTAGTTTCAAATGCGACCGGCACCATTTTCCCTCTGGCTTGTTTTCTGTTTTCGGTACTTTTTTGATTTTCGAAGAATAAATTATGTTCATACCTGCACGTCTTGTTTAGAGTGGTCTGTCTGCATCCCGGGTGAACAAACCCTCCAGTAAGCTGTGACCCCGCCGCCGTGACAATGTCTTTTTATTTTTATCCCTTTCTTTTTGTCAGAGTAAGGAATTTCGTGAAGAAAAAAATACCTATCATGAAAAATACAAGTGTCCACTGCAGAGGACCCTGGTGCTTACATGTTCTTACAACAGACTGTTTTTGAGTCCCTCCAGTACAGTATTTGTTTTCCAATTTTTTGTTGTTGTTTTTTTAGCTCAAGGTTACAAGAATCACTTAAGACAAATTCAAAGACCAAATTCATTAAATCACAAGTGGATTTTGTGTTTCATTGAAATTTTTCCACAATTTTCACAGAAATAGCCAGCAATAATCATGGAGTGACTGATATGTTAGATTTCACGGCTTGTAAAACAAATACTTATAAGCAAGTGACCAACCCAAGGATGTGAACTTTAAAATCCACCTTTCTGTGTTGAATGCAATCGTCACCGAAGTATGTCATACGTTAAAACATGGAAATCTTGACATCATTGTGTGAAAGCGCACAGAGCTGCGGTTGTATCCCATTTTTTATGGGTTCTGTATAAAAGGCAAACAAATATTGTGTTTCTGGCTCTGATGCAGCCATTTTGACCGATCTCTGAATGAAAAGAGGCTATAGATAAACTACCTTCTGTCTCCGCTAACTCTCCATGTTTACCTTTCCACGCATGTTGTTGATATGGAATGCTTCCTTGTCCTTGGACTGCTGAAACTAGGTCTTTGTGCTTGCTTTGGCCTCATTTCTGGCTAAGTCCATGTTTATGTATCCATATATATATCCAAGGGGAAACTTAATATGAAGGTTTTTTTAAAGAAATTCCTATATTTTTCTGATGTTTTGCTAGCACTGCTCTGTTATTATAGAGGAATAATAAGTCTATGTATTTGCTAGTTAGATATCATCTTAACATCAATTCTTGTTGGCCTGTCACAAGCCTAATAAGCATTCCTAGTCATCATGCTGATGACACAGTGTCAGCAGTTTGTTATTCTGAGTCCACCGCACTTGAACTGATGCAGGATGTGTCGCAACAACTAGCTGTGAGCTCAGCAGACCCATCTTGTCAACAGCTGCTCAGGAAGGAAGGCCTCAAAATTTACCAAAGAGAGTGACTCTGAAAGATTTTTGAGCTTCGCAAAGACAGCCGCTAAGCCCACCTGTCAAGTCACACACTGCTTCATTGTTTGAAGCTTTTCGTTTTGAGTGCAGTTAATAATCACATTTTATAGTTGATCGGAACAAGCTGGAAAACTTGCGGATGAGAGTGGAATTTTCCCAGACTTAAGATCAACTTAACTTCTTTGGCCTGGGAAGGTATAACTCTTAGGTTACCGATGGTAGGGATGACCATTCAAAGAAAGAACCTTGATCCCTTGAATTGTCAATCACTTTGACATGTAGGGACTACGCAAAGTAACCCCAAAATAACTACAAAAAGCTAGTTCTAAAACTTTGAACGACCAAAAACTTACTCATTGATTTATAATTCTCATCTGTAGTCTTATGCAAGACCCGGTTAATAATTAAAAGATGAGATCTTTGCGATCTTTCAGAGATCCGCAGATCATTTTGTGCGTAATTCTGCAGGACTCGGACTTAGAACTTGTTGCCATCGAGTAAACATTGTCAGAGAGAGATGGTTAAAGTGGAACCGCTGAATTCAAATACAGATAATTTGGGCATTTTGAAAGAGCCGCAATTTGTTCGGATTTCACAATTTTTCTTAAGAAAACTATTTAAAAAAATATATAGGCAATTTTAGTAGCATCAGAATATTCTCAAGTCATTGTTAATTGAGAACAACTCAACAAACATAAAATAATCTATTATCATTGATAACATGTAGAGCTTCTGATGCTGGAGGTCTCACTACTTGAAAGATTAGCCTGGGTCTTCTTTTTTCATCATATTCGTTTTCACTTAACATACCTTGTTGTGACTGATCCTTTTTTTGGAATTTGTTTTGGAGGGAAAAGTCACTTTTAATCATTATTGGTTGTTAATATGTGGCGTTATTTACAGGTGTATACAGTATATGTATATATATATATATATATATATATATATATGTATACACACACACACTTATTATTCTGTTGTTTGGGTACTTTACATTAGTTTTGGAGGATACTACAAATTTGGGTAAACTGATACATAAATGTTCAAGATAAATTAATAATTCATATTTGTATTACAATTACTGTCAGACAAAAACCCAGGATGGCAGTGGAACAATACCAATTAAATATTTCATTGATTGTCCAAAATTGGTTCTGATTTAAATAATTTGGTGTTTGCTCTTAAAGTCCCCTTATTTCCTGGGATTTATTTCCTGAAATTGTGAAAAATAACCGTATTAACAAAATATTCTTTGGCAATAAAAAATATCGGCTATAGACTGATAAATTGGTATCGTTACTGTCAATATTGTATTGAGCCGCCCACCTTTGTTTACATTTAAGATCAGCTCTTGCTTAGTGGTTAGCACATCCTCCTTTGGTGTGTACTGTAGAATGTCAAGCTATTCACCATACATGTAAGTAGGTGGAGGTGAGGATTTGTAATTTAGAAGCAGCTTCACACTGTAGAGCGGGGGTCGGCAACCCGTGGCTCTAAAGCCGCAAGAGGCTCTTTAGCGCCGGCCTCGTGGCTCTTTGGAGCTTTTTCAAAAATGTATGAAAATGCACAAAGATGAGGAAAAAAATATAATTTTTCTTTTAATATGGTTTCTGTAGGAGGACAAACATGACACAAACCTCCCTAATTGTTAGGAATCACACTGTTTGTATTAAACATGCTTAGAGACTATTTGTCAAGCGCCGTTTTGTCCTACTCATTTTGACGGTCCTTGAATTCACGGTGGGAGAGGGGTTAGTGCGTCTGCCTCACAATACGAAGGTCCTGCAGTCCTGGGTTCAAATCCAGGCTCGGGATCTTTCTGTGTGGAGTTTGCATGTTCTCCCCGTGAATGCGTGGGTTCCCTCCGGGTACTCCGGCTTCCTCCCACTTCCAAAGACATGCACCTGGGGATAGGTTGATTGGCAACACTAAAATTGGCCCTAGTGTGTGAATGTGAGTGTGAATGTTGTCTGTCTATCTGTGTTGGCCCTGCGATGAGGTGGCGACTTGTCCAGGGTGTACCCCGCCTTCCGCCCGATTGTAGCTGAGATAGGCGCCAGCGCCCCCCGCAACCCCAAAAGGGAATAAGCGGTAGAAAATGGATGGATGGATGGATGGATGGATGAACTCTCCGTAGTTTGTTTACATTTATAACTTTCTCCAATTTTCTAAGACGTGTTTTATGCCACTTCTTTTTTGTCTCATTTTGTCCAACAAACTTTTAATGTTGTGCGTGAAGGCAAAAAGGTGCGCTTTTTTGATGTTATTGACTTGTGTGGAGTGCTAATCAGGCATATTTGGTCACTGAATGACTGCAAGCTAATCGATGCTAACATGCTAATTAGGCTATCGGTATGTACATATTGCATCATTATGCCTCATTTGTAGGTCTATTTGAGCTCATTTAATTATCTTTAAGTCCTCTTTATTTGATTTATATTTGCATGTCTCATGACACATTATCTGTATGTAATATTGACTGCATTTCCGTTGTTTGTGTGCCGTTATAGACCACAGCAAACGTCACCTTGCTTGCCAAAGATTGTACTAATCCATTAAAAGAAGACAGCCTGCTGTTTCCTTTAACTTGGACACACACATCTTTGCCTTTAGCATTTATAAGCCAGTAATTATCTCACCCTCTGAAAAGCCTCCATTTTACTAATGATTTTGAATGTACATTTCAACATTTCTGTCTATCAGTTTGCGTCAGCCTATGACACATAGCCATTTTGATCGTAGGCTAATATAGCGAATAAAGACACCTGTCATATGTTGCTACAGACAGAATTTTTTTCCGGTATTTTCGGTCCAATATGCCTGTGATGAGTTGGTTACTTGTCCAGGGTGTACCCCCGCCTTCCGCCCAAATGCAGCTGAGATGGCTCCAGCACTCCCCGTGAGCCCAAAAGGGACAAGCGGTAGAACATTAATGGATGGATGGACGGTCCAATATGGCTCTTTCAACATTTTGAGTTGCCAACCCCTGCTGTAGAGGGACATTATCTCCTAGCTCGCTGGCGAGAATGTTACAGTGCATGATGACATATCACTGATAAAATTGCAGGACAACGCTAAAATGGGTCATGGATATGCATTAATAAGACATGATGATAGTATTAAAAACTATCGTCGGCCATCCATCCATCATCCATCCATCATCTTCCGCTTATCCGAGGTCGGGTCGCGGGGGCAACAGCCTAAGCAGGGAAACCCAGACTTCCCTCTCCCCAGCCACTTCGTCTAGCTCTTCCCGGGGGATCCCGAGGCGTTCCCAGGCCAGCCGGGAGACATAGTCTTCCCAACGTGTCCTGGGTCTTCCCCGTGGCCTCCTACCGGTTGGATGTGCCCTAAACACCTCCCTAGGGAGGCGTTCGGGTGGCATCCTGACCAGATGCCCGAACCACCTCATCTGGGTCCTCTCGATGTGAAGGAGCAGCGGCTTTACTTTGAGTCCCTCCCGGATGGCAGAGCTTCTCACCCTATCTCTAAGGGAGAGCCCCGCCACACGGCGGAGGAAACTCATTTCGGCCGCTTGTACCCGTGATCTTATCCTTTCGGTCATGACCCAAAGCTCATGACCATAGGTGAGGATGGGAACGTAGATCGACCGGTAAATTGAGAGCTTTGCCTTCCGGCTCAGCTCCTTCTTCACCACAACGGATCGATACAACGTCCGCATTACTGAAGACGCCCCACCGATCCGCCTGTCGATCTCACGATCCACTCTTCCCTCACTCGTGAACAAGACTCCTAGGTACTTGAACTCCTCCACTTGGGGCAGGGTCTCCTCCCCAACCCGGAGATGGCACTCCACCCTTTTCCGGGCGAGAACTATGGACTCGGACTTGGAGGTGCTGATTCTCATTCCGGTCGCTTCACACTCTGCTGCGAACGTCGGCCAAATTGATATAATTTATGTCGTGTAGGCCAGTGGTTTTTAACCTTTTTTGAGCCAAGGCACACTTTTCATTGAAAAAATGCAGAGGCGCACCACCAGACGAAAACATTAAAAAAAAATTGAACTCAGCTGCTGATACTGACATAAAAAGTTGTTTTGGCAATTGTTGGATATGAATTCAAACCATAACAAAGCATGCATCACTATAGCTCTTGTCTCAAAGTAGGTGTACTGTCACCACCTGTCATATCACACCGCGACTTATTTATAGTATTTTTTTGTGTTTTCCTGTGTGTAGTGTTTTAGTTCTTTTTTTGCGCTCCTATTTTAGTGGCTTTTCCTGTTTCGTTGGTATTTTCCTGTCGTAGTTTAATTACTTCCTTGAACGCTATTCCTCGCATCTGCTTTGTTTTAGCAATCAAGACTATTTCAATTGTTTTTATCCTTCTTTGTGCGGACATTGTTGATCGTCATGTCATTTTCAGATGTACATCATGATGTAAGTCTTTGTTATTGTCCAGCATTCACTTTTTGTTTACTTTGTAGCTTGTTCAGTTTGTTTCATTCTGCATAGCCATCCCTAAGTTTCAATGCCTTTTCTTAGGTGCACTCACCTTTTGTTTATTTTTGGTTTGAGCATTTGATAACTTTTTACCTGCACACTGCCTCCCGCTGTCGTCTGCATATTGTGATCATAAGAAAGCAATTAGGTACCTGCTGCCACCTACTGATATGGAAGAGTATCACACGTTACTCTGCCGAGCTCTAGACAACACAGACACTCAACAACGGCACATTATTTGCAGATTATAAGTCCTGGTTTGAAAAAATATTTTTACTCGAGATGTCTGATAATATTGGACTGCTGATATTATCGCCCAATAAATAGCTCGGTTGATAGAGTGGCCGTGCCAGCAACTTCAGAGTTCTAGGTTCGATTCCCGCTTCCGCCATCAAAGTCACTGCTATTGTGTCCTTGGGAAAGACACCTTACCCACCTGCTCCCAGTGCCACCCACACTGGTTTAAATGTAACTTAGATATTGGGTTTCACTATATAAAGCGCTTTGAGTTACTAGAGAAAACCGCTATATAAATATGATTCACTTCATTTCACTAAATGCTTTAAAATGTAATATCAGAAATTATCGGTATTTGTTTCCAAATGATCAGTATCTGTTTCAAAAAGTAAAATGTATGACTTTTTAAAACGCCGGTGTGTACACGGACGTAGGGAAAAGTACAGAGCGCCAATAAACCTTAAAGGCACTTCCTTTGCATGCCGGCCCAGTCACATATTATCTACGTCTTTTCACACACACAAGTGAATGCCACGCATACTTGCTCAACATCCATACAGCTCACACTGAGGGTGGCCGTATAAAAACTTGAATACTGTTGCAAATATGCACCGCACTGTGAACCCACACCAAACAAGAATGACAAACACATTTCGGGAGAACATCCGCACCGTAACACAACATAAACACAACAGTACAAATACCCAAACCCCCTTGCAGCACTAACTCTTCCGGGACGCTACAATACACCCCCCTGGTACTCCCTACCCCCCCAACCCCACCCATCTCAACCTCCTCATGCTCTCTCAGGGAGAGCATGTCGCAAATTCCAAGCTGCTGTTTTGAGGCATGTTAAAAAAAATAATGTACTTTGTGACTTCAATAATAAATATGGCAGTGCCATGTTGGCATTTTTTTCCATAACTTGAGTTGATTTATTTTGGAAAACCGTGTTACAATGCATCCAGCGGGGCATCACAACAAAATCAGGCGTAAAAATGTGTTAATTCCACGACTGTATATACCGGTATCGGCAATTAAGAGTTGGACAATATCGGAATATCGAATCTCGGCAAAAAAGCCATTATCGGACATCTCTATTTTTAATCCAAAAAGGTGAAATTAAATACTCTCCCTCGAAACACCAGACTGTATGGTGTGCCGTGGCACAGTGGTTGAACAACACTGGTATACGCTACCGTTTATATCACCCAACTCTAATAGTTACACGTAAAATGTCAAATTTTGAGGCCTTTTTGTGCAATACATTTGCCTGGTTTCACTTTTGTGAAAGTCTGTAAGAGCAGTCGAGAGCCTCTGACCTCGAGACACAACCAAAAACGTTCAGATTTAAGCAAAACATCGGATTATGTCTTTTTTCACTCTTTGTTTAACTTTCGGAGTCACCTTGGGGGTATGTCCGCCTTCAAGGACCGAGATTTAAGACAAATAAGCGGCGCCCTCTGTGACTAAGCTAGCTGTCACTTTGGCACGTCTGAGTTGTCAGGACAGCCAAACACGCCCCAGGACGTTGTGTCCGCATTGCATTAAACACAATCACTTGACCCCAGCTGGCCCTGTCCCCCCCTGTACTACATGTATTTGAGCTGGTCTCACCCCCTTCTCCGTGTTCTCACCATGTCATTACATTACATGACTATAGGCGCGTAGAGCTGATCTAATGGAGAGAACATTAAAAGCACCTTGCGTCCAGTCACTTATTTGATGGGTCCTGGAAGAGCCTGGGACAAGGAGGAGACGGAGAGAGGTGTGTAATAGAAGGGCGGCGGAGAATCGGGGTTAGAAGGGGGCGTCGATATGACGATGACAATACAGTGATGGGGAGCGTGTGCTGGTGCCCCGATACCCTTGAGCAAGCTGTCATTCAAAACCACTTTAATTAATTTCCCCACCTTGTCGCCTTCTTCTTCTCCTCCTCCTCCTCCACGCCATCACACTGAGGCCCCGCCACATGCAAGAGGCAATAACATAATGGAAAGTGCACAACAACAAGTTTGGACTTCATAAAAATATGTTTTTTTTCCTCTTTTTGCATAGAAATATCTGTCAAGGCGGTCCATAATCGTCAAGATCCGTCAACTCGGGTGCATTTTGGAAACCCAGCATTTGGGCTAAATGGAGCTTTGTATTGTTAGGCTGTATAATTAAGACCTCAAAGTGACAGCCATTGGGAGCGAGCTAATGAGAATTGTGATGCATTCAACATGAATATAGACATTTGAATATTTCATGGTTTTTGTAATTGCCTCGGTTGCTCTTAATGGCTCTTCAATATCGCACAGGCTGTACATTTAGTCAGTGTATTAGGCAAGTTTCTTTCAAAAAAAAGAGTTAGTCTGTTGTTTGGGTGTACGTATTTAACTTGAATAACCTGATGGCATTTAACAAGACAAATTATAAATTATTTACATCAATCCAAAGACATGCACCTGGGGATAGGTTGATTGGCAACACTAAATCGGCCCGAGTGTGTGGATGTGGGTGTGAAGGTTGTCTGTCTGTCTGTGTTGGCCCTGTGATGAAGAGGCGACTTGTCCAGGGTGTGCCCCGCCTTCCGCCCGATTGTAGCTGAGATAGGCGCCGGCGCCCCCCGCGACCCCAAAGGGGAATAAGCGGTGGGAAATGGATGGACGGATGGATGGATGGATGGATACATCAATGTGTTGTCCATGGACACAACTTTTAAGAAGCAAATTAGGAACAATCAATAATGGATAAGCAGGGGATTGAAAAATGCTTGTAACAAAAGTATACATTATATCGAATATTTATAACACAAAGATTTATAAAGGCAGGAAATAAGTAAAACGTGTATAAAAACAAGCTACAATCATTTTACAGGCACTTAGAAAAGGTTATTTCAACCAAACTTCAAACAGGAATAAAAACAACATGAGAGCCACATAAAAAAAATCTCTGCTTCTTCCTACTCCTTTTCGGACATGTTAGAATGTGAAACTGTAAACCTGTAACTGTAAACATGTTTGAAAAATCACTGTGTTAATTATTGTTTTGCTTTATTTTATTAATCATTATTGGGTTTTTTTGTGTGTTTTTTGGGGGGTTTGGAGGGTTATTATAATACAAAGCATAATAGGCATACATTTCATTATTATGCACTTCCATGCCTTTCGGCTAAACTGATCATGTTTTTTTCTGGTCATTTTCGTCCGAAAGAAACTAAAAATATTGTTGTTAATAGTGCTGTTTTTGACTGCATTGAAAGCAACAACAATACAAAGTCTCAAGTCATACAAGTTCGAATGCAACCAAAATATTATGGAAAGTATTCCCCAAAAGACAAAAAACATTTCACAATATGTGATGGCTGCAAATCTTGTAAGAATTTGGCTAGAGTTAACATGTAAGGAATAAAGTAAAGCGTGTTTTACTTAGTTGGGGTTGTTTGAGTTAAGTTTATTTATTTTTTGCCACTACAGAAAAAACATTTAACCAGATCTAGAACTTATTTTATAATCTGTACAATCAGTCATCTGGAAAAAAATCAGATTTGGGCCACTTTGAACTGCAGTGTAAACCTAGTCTAAAGGTATTGTGATGGCATTGGTTTGAGCATGACATCAAAAAATTGTATTTCCGTTATTCTCTAGGACAGGGGTCGGGAACCTTTTTGGCTGAGAGAGCCATGAAAGCCAAATATTTCAAAATGTATTTCAGTGAGAGCCATATAATATTTTTTAACACTGAATACAACTAAATATGTGCATTTCTAAGTCAGACCAACATTTTTAGAGTATAATACGTCTCTTATTCTTTTTAATAATATTGTTATTCTAAAGTTAACCAATAATAAATGTGATACTTCTTACCATTAATGCGACATCTTGAACAGGTGCGGTAGAAAACGGATGGTTGGATTAAAATGCATCAGAATGTTTTATAATTTGAATGTTATTTTTAACACTGTGATTACCAGCGGAATTGTTAATTACTTATCGTGTTAAGCAATGTCAGCTAAGATTTATCTGAGAGCCAGATGCAGTCATCAAAAGAGCCACATCTGGCTCTAGAGCCATAGATTCCCTACCCCTGCTCTAGGAGGAGTTTCAACTGTATTTTTTTAAACCCAAAACCTGAAGAAAGCCGCATCCCCAAAACCCAGTTTTACCTACCGACCTTAAGGTCAAATAAGTGTCTTTCTAAATGTTTGAGCAAGTCCTTTGTATCTTTACAAAGATAAATGTATATATAATCACAAAGTATATCACGCACACAACCTTGCCACTGAGTTTAATGGTCCTATAGTTTCTTTTGCAGAGCAGGCCTACTGGCCTTAATCTTCCCCGCAGGTGACATCTTAATAACTCAGTCCTCTCTGTCCATTTCACAGGAGACAATCTGTGTGTGTTGGGCGGGGTGTGTGAAGGAAGAGTTTAATGAATTTGACAATTAGTAACAGGAGTTAATGACTGCATGGGGCTAAGTACCCCGATGGACATGGCTGGGGGGACAGAGGGCGTCCATCGCTCTGGGCCATAGATCCTTATTAATAGCTTTTTGTGCCTGATGGAGAGGACAGCAGTTAGCCGGGGCCAGGCCCATTGTTTAGGACTCCTCCTGGCGGGCCTGCTACAGGGTTATGCGGTCGCACAACGTCGCCCCAGAATTAGTCCCGCTTGGGGCGTCATTTAATGCGGGGCCTGGGGTCCGGCATCAGGTGAATATGCCTTTAATGAAGCGGCAAACGTGAATCAGAAAAGATCTCTGTAGATTTAGTGAGTTCAAAGGGATCCTAATAACTCTGACCCTTTTCTACCTTATATTCATGCGTAGCACAGAAAACAGATCACAGTATTATTTGGGAAACAGCTCAGGTTTGTGTGAAAGAAATTGCATCTTTAAAGGGGAAGTGCGCTTTTTGGAATTTTGCCTATCATTCACAATCATTCAGACAAGAACACTCGTGTGTTATTTTTTAAATCATTTTAAAGATGATTAAAACACTTAAAAGATGTGGCTAATGGGAGTCACAGTTGTAACCTTCAAAGTCCTTTAAGGCTTTGTCTACACTAAGCCGGATAACTCCTTAAACAAATAATTATTTAGCCTAAGCCCCGTTTCAGCCACACTAAACTATCGTTTAAGGTCCTCCTCCTCGGGCAATTTTTTACATGGCTAAGTGCGCCGTGTATTTCTTGAATCTCCGGCTCTTAGCTTTGTATGGACTCATTGATCGTTTACAAACTGAGTTCGGACAGGAAGTGACGCCGGATAGACCACACTCCACACAGGAAGTGACGTCAGAAATAACGCGCCCCAGACAGATTCATAATAAAAGGGTTTCGTAGCTCGAAGCTAACCACTGGAAATATGGAGGCGAGTCATCCAGACATGCTGTGTTTCTCTTTCCGTCTGTACAGACGCTTTTGGAAATCACACATGAATACGTTAAGAGAAAGCGATTGCAGCTATTTCGGATACAACTCTTCTCAGACGGCAAGAGAACTTTCGAATGTCCAGGTCAGCTGTGATTCCACTTCAACTTTGTCCATTTGTCAAAGGAGAGTCAACAAGAATGTGGGCTCCGGTTGATGTATTCCCTGGCCGTCGAGGGAAGACTATGGAAAACGGCAAATGGTTTTGGACTGGCAAAGCAAACTGTATCAGTCATTGTCCGCCATGTATGTCGCGGACTCAACGTCTAGGTCCAGAGTTTGCACAGTCAGCAAAAACTAATCCATCCATCCATCCATTTTCTACCGCTTATTCCCTTTCGGGGTCGCGGGGGGCGCTGGCGCCTATCTCAGCTACAATCGGGCAGAAGGCAGGGTACACCCTGGACAAGTCGCCACCTCATCGCAGGGCCAACACAGATAGACAGACAACATTCACACACTAGGGCCAATTTAGTGTTGCCAATCAACCTATCCCCAGGTGCATGTCTTTGGAAGTGGGAGGAAGCCGGAGTACCCGGAGGGAACCCACGCATTCACGGGGAGAACATGCAAACTCCACACAGAAAGATCCCAAGCCTGGATTTGAACCCAGGACTGCAGGAACTTCGTATTGTGAGGCAGACGCACTAACCCCTCTGCCACCGTGAAGCCTAATGGACAATGAATATGAAAGCAAAAGAGTGAGGAGTGTCCTGACCAGAAATCTAGATCCCTTATTTGATTGATGTAAAATGTTCTTTATCACATTGTGTACTTTAACGTGTGTTGCGATCTGCTGCTCAGATCTACACTATTTATTTTTCCATTTTGTATATTTCTCCGACTCCTTATTTCCTGTTTGCTTTGTCACCATGGTCACTCATCAGTCCACCTGCTAGTCTCGCCCCGCACACCTGCTACTAATTATCACCCTCCTATTTAAGCCAGTCTTCTCTGTTGATTCGGTCTGGGTTCATAGTTTGCTTTCACGCCACTGTACGTCTGGATTTTGATCATTTGCTTTCTCGCAAGTATTTCTATTCTCGCTAGCTTCTCACGCTAAGCCACTTGTTTTGTCCAGTTTACATACTGATGATTTGTTTTCTCTTTTGTGCCAACGTGCTATTTAAGTCTGTCTATTTTTACTTCCTAATTTTCATACTAGCGTTTTTGGTTTGCCTTTTTATTAGCTCCAGTATTTCTGTTCAGAGCTCCCTTTTTGTAAAATAAATATTTTAAGATCCTACCTTTTGTTGTGTTCACGTCAACGCATCTTCGAGGGAATCGAACCCGGCATCACAATGCCCACCAGTCCTCACAACGTGTTTATTAAAGATTTGATTAATTTATAATAGTTCAGGTGTGATTTACTACAATAGGGCCCCACAGCCCACTGGATTCCAGTTAATTAAAATACCACGACACTGTATATTCTTCAGATACGTTAAATCTAAGAACTTGCACACAAAGCAACACTGGAGGTGACTATGACGTGCTCATTTTCCTTCAATGCCTATTAGGTCGTGTTGCGCCGGCTGACGGAGGGGGAAGGGGGTCGGGGGTCTTAAACGACCATTGTGTGTGTTTGTGGACAAGGATAAGGTTAGGTGAGATATACCCTGGATAACTTTAGCCGGCTTACTGTAGAAGGAGCCTAAATCACCTTCAAAACTCTCCAGTAACATTCTTATGCACGCTGCAATTCTATATACTGTGTAATGTAGTAACAGATGCGTTCATAACAATATGTAATATGTGCATTATTTATCGTATTTTGATAATTTTAGTCAATCCGTACTGATTTTTTCCGCGCGTTGATTTCTGTTTCCATAGAAGCGCACGTCTGCCCTCCAGGAATATGTGTGTTCCTACTTCTGGTACCAAACACGAGTGTGTGTTCCAATCATGACCGACTTGGTAACAGACAACGAAGACGCCTATTTTTGGACAAATGAAGATTTACAACCTTGGAATTGGGGGTTAAATCACCAAAAATGATTCCCACTGCACCCCTCACCTCCCTGGGGGGTGAACATGGGGATGGGTCGAACGCAGAGGACACATTTCAACACCTAGTGTGTGTGTGACAATCATTGGTACTTTAACTTAAAAAAATAAATAAAAATCATAGTTGTTCCTCGCAGAACGAAAAGGGCTTAGAAAAAGAGAATGAGGGGTAAGTCTATGTGTGCGTTAATGGGCACATGCTTGTGCTGGACAGCTGAAATGAGGAAGTTTTCCTCCTCCATCCATCCATCCATCCATTTTCTGCTGCTTATTCCCTTTCGGGGTCGCAGGGGGCGCTGGCGCCTATCTCAGCTACAGTAAAAAAAAGTTATCTCCCATCACAATTGGAGACTTTCTGCAGCGGGAGGTTGGCTTTCTCAATCTGTGGGGCGGCATAGCTCAGTTGGTAGAGTGGCCATGCTAGCAACTTGAGTGTTCCAGGTTCGATTCCCGCCTCCGCCGTCCTAGTTACTGCTGTTGTGTCCTTGGGCAAGACACTTCACCCACCTGCTCCCAGTTCCACCCACACTGGTTTAAATGTAACTTAGATATTGGGTTTCACTATGTAAAGCGCTTTGAGTCGCTAGAGAAAAGCGCTATATAAATGTAACTCATTTCACTTCACACTTCAATCTCTTCAATGCAAGCAAGCACAAAATGGCTGCCGGCGGGACACACAATGATTGTATGCAGCGTTCGTACTACTGTTGTCCCGATACCAACATTTTTATTTCTATCCTTTTTGGTACATTTCTAAATGAAGGGGACCACAAAAAAATTGCATTATTGGATTTATTTTAACAAAAAGATCTTACGGTACATTAAACATGTTTCTTATTGCAAAGTTTGTCCTTAAATAAAATAGTGAACATACTGGACAACTTGTCTTTTGGTAGTAAGTAAACAAACAAAGGCTCCTAATTAGTCCGCTGACATGCAGTAACATGTTGTCTTTTTCCCTGCTATTATTTTGTAAAATCTATTAAGGACAAGTGGTAGAAAAGGAATTATTCATCTACTTGTTCACTTACTGTTAATGTTTGCTTACTTTCTTTTTCAACATGTTATATCTACACTTCTGTTAAAATGTAATAATCACTTATTCTTCTGTTGTTTGAGAGACGAACAGTAGAAAATGGAAGGTTGTTTGATACTTTACATTATTTTTGGATGATACCACAAATTTGGGTGTCAACCCGATACCAAGTCGTTACAGGAAGTGAAGTGAAGTGAAGTGAATTATATTTATATAGCGCTTTTCTCTAGAGACTCAAAGCGCTTTACATCGTGAAACCCAATATCTAAGTTACATTTAAACCAGTGTGGGTGGCACTGGGAGCCACGGGTAAAGTGTCTTGCCCAAGGACACAACGGCAGTGACTAGGATGGCGGAAGCGGGAATCGAACCTGCAACCCTCAAGTTGCTGGCACGGCCACTCTACCAACCGAGCTATACCGCCCCGGATCATACATTTAAACCAGTGTGGGTGGCACTGGGAGCACGCGGGTAAAGGGTCTTGCCCAAGGACACAATGGTAGTGACTAGGATGGCGGAAGCGGGAATCGAACCTGCAACCCTCAAGTTGCTGGCACGGCCACTCTACCAACCGAGCTATACCGCCCCGGATCATACATTGGTCATATTCAAAGTCCTCATGTGTGCTTGGACATATTTCCTGAGTTTATAAACATAATATATTTAAAAAAACAAAACAAAAGAAGATGTGATGCCTAAAAATATTGATGTACGTAATCATAGTAATATCGACTAGATACGCTACTGTACTTGGTATCATTACAGTGGTGTAGATCCACCCATGGGACCGGTACTTTTCAGAGGAGGTATAGTACCGAATATGATTCATTAGTATCGCGGTACTATACTAATACCGGTATGCCGTACAACCCTAGTTCGTACACATACAAATGGTTCACACATTTGGCTCGGCACACAAGTTTGTATACCGATAAGTTAGCCAATAGACCGGTTCGTAAATCGAGGTTCCACTGTAGGTTCGAACTATACTCAACTCTGTATTAGCTACAGCAGAGAATGCATGTGCATGTATGAGCCACTCTGCCCCACAACAAGAGGATAGAGAACAATAAGGCGCTTATTGACTTCAGTGTCAAACTGCAATGGCGGACTCTCGTAAAGCTTTTTGGGTAAATTTATATTATAAATGGATAATCCGCTGAGGTCACTGATGGGGAAAAAACGTCACAATTGGGACAAATTCCAATCTGCTTGTTTGGAGGAAGTATGAAAGATGGTAAGATTGTTTTCTGAATCTCTCTGTCATGCCTCCATGTTTTTTTTTTTTTTAATTTTCGGGCCTTATGCAGATCCCAAATACACAAAAACAGGTACAAACAGGTGAGAAATGTTAGTTTTGCATCATAGGTCTCCTTTAAGGTTGTGTATGGGGGTTCCACTACTCTATATATAGAATGACTTCCACATCAGAATTAGCTACCCTGTCATTCCTACTTGTCTCCCACTCAAGGCCGCTGTTACAGTGACGAAAACCTCCAAGAATAACCATTTTCCTAAGCTGCTTCTCAAACGACTGGTCCAGTTTCAACAGTCTCCAGCACAAAGATATGCGATTTATGTGGCTTGTTGTCGTTGGCATCGGCCGTAAGAAGTTGGCCTGCCACATTTTAAGGCTGCATAATGTCATCTCACCAGAGCCAGGAAAGAGAGTAGCCGTGTAATTGACTGAGGCCACGTCCCAACCTCAAAGTCCTGAATCCCTGCAGTTTTCCGCCTGAGCAAATGATCTCACTCAATACCCTCGTCCTATCTTTTATCCCTTTTTTTTTTTTTTTCGTCCGTCCTCATCCCACTCCCTAATTTGACTCTTTAGGAAGTGACAGTTGCATTTAGGCAAAGGGTTATCATTGCATTAGAAGAGAGCGCCGGCCCCCCCAGGCTTACCTCGAATTACATGACAGTGCCTGCAGCCCCCTCAGCTCCTCTGCCGGGCTGCAATGCTATCAGTCCAACTTAATTACTGTCACCGGCCAGTAAAATTGACTGTAATGTTTAATCCATTCTTGCTTACATAATGAAACACACCGAAACCAGGTGCCTTAAAATGTTTAGTTTTTTTAGACCTTTAATTATCAGTGTGCGTTCCACTCCTTCTTTTTAACCAGAACACAATGTATTTGCACCCAAACCAGGATAAAAACACATACTACATATTTTATCTGATTAACAGGCATGCCTACTTAGAGTTTGTGTGCGTGCGTGCGTGTGCGTGCGTGCGTGTGTGTGTGTGCGTGTGTGTGTGTGTGTGCGTGTGTGTGTGCGTGCGTGTGTGTTAGTGTGCAGCCTTGCATCAGGCCTCAGGCAGGGCATGGATTTCATTTAGGAAAGTATCAAAGGTTTACACGCTGCTCGCTTTAATCAGCATGTTTATCAGGCAGAGAAAAATTGCAGGAAGCGAGCGCCGGGTGGAAGAGGGAGGAGGAGGGCTGGGAGGGTTATCTTAAGGACCAGTAGCCAGGGAAATTGATAATGTCTACAAGGTAATTTACTGGAGACCGCTCCATCCCTGCTCGCCCCGGCCTGGCATTCTAATTACAACCCGTGTAATGTTCTAATGAATTTGCAGGTGTGTGTCGGTGGAGGCACAGCGTGTGTGTGTGTGTGTGTGTTCTTGTATTTCTACCCTTCTTGAGACATCAACAATACCTTCCATATGAGGACCGGTGAACAAGTTAGGACATAAATCATCTAATTGCATCTAATAGAGAATGTCTCATTTGCACCCCTGGTGGTGAAATCTGTCAAAAGTAGGGTGGTCCCAAAAAGGAGGGATTTTTCCAATTGACTGTTTGTCGGTTTTAAATGTGCTCCCCCTCTGGTCAACATATGAAATAACAAGTGTGTGTAAGAAATTGAAATCCGCTCCCTTTGCCTCAAAATTTATTGAAAAAAAACAACTAATAAATAGGTATTTAGAGGCATATTGTAATAACTTTAAGTAAAGTATGAAGATTAAAAACAATTACAAAAAAAAAGAAAATAACTAAAAGTTTAGGTTTTTTACATTTGCATAGTTTGTATATATTATTAACGTTGTAAATACAAATCTTTTTGTATCTAGAAAGGGTGGACCGAAGGAGGTAGGCATTTTTTGGAAGTCTGACGAAGGCAACAAATACAATAATGTGTGTGTGTGTGTGTGTGTGTGTGTGTGTGTGTGTGTGTGTGTGTGTGTGTGTGTGTGTGTGTGTGTGTGCCAACTTCACTGGTTTTGGGTTTAATACATTGTGGGTGCCTCTAATCTTGAAAGTGCAGCAAGCAAGTAAGAGTGATGCTGGATTTTCTTCACGTTCGATGGTGAACATCATTTCAAAGCCTAATTTTAAATTTACAAGTCACCTTTAATAACAGCAGACCATACTAGTCACTCCACCTCCAGCTTGCTGACTTACGTCCGATTCAAAATGGAGCTCTCTGCCCCTAATTGGATCTAATGTACATCTTGCAGTATTAAAAAGTATTCCGAAAAATGACAATGTGGTTAAAATGTACACTCGCTTAATAATTGTGCATTGTATAAAAAAGTAACTTTGCGTTTAAAAATTCCTTTCATCCTCTCCACAGGAAAAAGAAGGTGTTGAGGCTGTGTCTGCAGGAGCTATTCTTTCTGATTACCAGCGGGTCCGTGTTGAAAATGTGTAAGTCCTATACGATGCACACAGCATTTTTGTTTTTATAATAACTTATCTGGGTCTGAAGCTCAACACCTGCATTTTGACTTACTTATGACTGAAGTCCTTCTGGCTTTTTACTTTCCCCTGACCCCCAACACTCCCACAGGTGTCTGCGTCTTGGTTTGCAGCCTCTAGCCTACCTATGGCGCCGAGACCAGGAGTCGCTGCTCGCTGAGATGATATCATCTGACCTCCACGCCATCCTGATCAAAGTTGCCGCCTTTGGTGAGTCCGCCTCCGCACTGGTCAGCCATTTCCCCTTTCTCCTTTAAGGAGGTGTTCTTAAGTACTTTTTTGTCACTGGAATGGAAAGACATGTAGATCAGTGATAGAAAAGCAGGCAGGCTAAAAAGAAGAATAATGCCCCTAATCATGAATCTGTGGCTTAGTGGCAGTGTTGAGACGTGCGCCAGAGGCAAAGGTATTGAAGCAGAGAACAATGTGAGGAGATAAGACGCGCCGAGGGATGGAGGGGCGTGTAAAGAGCACGCGGCGCTATTGTGCACAACGTGAGGTGAGGCTGGCTGGTTTGGCAGCTGAGAAGTAATCAGCGTTGATTGCCCGCTCCTCACCGTCACATTCAAGCTGTCAATAAGCGACGCATGTCCCTCGATGTGTCTCAGTAAAGCGATGTTTCGCACTAAAAATGAGCACTCGTTTACGTCGCTCGAGTTCTTCCGTGCCGAAGTTAATGCGGCGTAACCTGCGCCCTACCTGCCTGTTTTGGAGCCTGAGGGCAAGGAGATCAGATGACGGAGAATGTTAAGGGGAAAAAACTTTTCTTGGGCGCAAAATGGTTCAAATGTTCAATGCGATGCTTTTAGAAAGACTTTTCAGCAAGAAACTATAATTACACTTAAAGGGGAACATTATCACCAAACCTATGCAACCTATGCATTATTGTCACATCGGTGACAATAATGACCCAGTGGGACGTCGGTGACAATGATGACTATGAGAACATGATACTGTGAAAGATCAATCCATAATGGATCCAACACAGTCGCGAGAGTCCAGTCCAAAGCGGATCCAACACAGCAGCGAGAGTCCCGTTCACAGCGGAGCCAGCAGGAAACCATCCCAAGCGGAGGCTGATAAAGATTTGACAGTTTCCTCGCTTTTTAAAACTTGTCTTCTTTTTGTTTGATAAATGTGTAGTGGGAGGACGTTTTTGTGAAAAAAATACTCAAGTTTTTGAATATATCAATAGAAAATAATAATACCTTATTTTTCGGACTATAAGTGGCAGTTTTTTTTCATAGTTTGGCCAGGGGTGCGACTTATATTCAGGAACGACTCATGTGTGAAATTATTAACAAATTACCGTAAAATATCAAAAAATATTATTTAGCTCAATCACATAAGAGACTAGACCAGGGGTAGGGAACCGATGGCTCTAGAGCCAGATGTGGCTCTTTTGATGACTGCACCTGGCTCTCAGATAAATCTTAGCTGACATTGCTTAACACGGTAAGTAATGAATAATTACGCTGGTAATCACAGTGTCAAAAATAACGTTCAAATTACAAAACATTCTCATGCATTTTAATCCAGCCTTCCGGTTTCTACCGCACCTGTTCAAGAAGTCACGTTAATGGTAAAAAGTATTTTATTTACCGTTGGTTAGCTTCAGAATAACAATGTTATTAAAAAGAATAAGGGACTTGTTATACTCTAAAAATGTTGGTCTTACTTAAAAATTCACGCATTTAGTTGTATTCAGTCTTAAAAAAATTATTATATGGCTCTCACGGAAATACTTTTTAAAATATTTGGCTTGTATGGCTCTCTCAGCCAAAAAGGTTCCCGACCACTGGACTAGACGTATAAGATTTCATGGGATTTAGCGATTAGGAGTGACAGATTGTTTGGTAAACGTATAGCATGTTCTATATGTTATAGTTATTTGAGTGACTCTTACCATAATATGTTACATTTCCATACCAGGCACCTTCTCAGTTGGTTATTTATGCGTCATATAACGTACACTTATTCAGCCTGTTGTTCACTATTCTTTATTTATTTTAAATTGCCTTTCAAATGTCTATTCTGGGTGTTTGATTTTATCAAATAAATTTCCCCCCAAAATGCGACTTATACTCTAGTACGACTCATATAGTTTTTTTTTCCTTCTTTATTATGCATTTTCGGCCGGTGCGACATTTACTCCAGTTTTAAAAAAGACTGATTTATCGATTGTTGATCCTCAGATCATATGTATATATATATATATATATATATATATATATATATATATACATATATATATATATATATATATATATATATATATATATATATATATATATATATATATATATATATATATATATATATATATATATATATATATATATATATATACACACACACACACATACAAACTTACTACATTTTTGGTAAGCATTTGCTTTAAAAAAAGAAAAAAAGAGTTCAACACAGCTGAAGTAACTCATTCAGTCACCTGGTAACCCTGCTTTCTGTACCACAAACTCAACTAAAAAGCAAATTCTCAGCATTTCTAAGAGATTATAATTAAAAAGGAAAATCACCTCGGGTGTGTTTTCAGCGTGTAACTCGGCCTCCCACAGTATAAGCTATTGTGTGTGTCTGCGTGTGTATGTGTGTACGTGCGTGGGTGTGTTGTGGCTACAGGTAAAAAAGAGAAGATCTTATCGCTGCGTCCCTCCGCCTCACTGACTCCTCACCTGTCCCGCGGCACTGGTAATTAGAAAGGAGACTATGGAATAGGGCCGCGAGCACCCAGGGGCTCTTTAGGCCATCCTCCTTATAATTGCATCTTTGTCGGGAGCAGGTCTGAGCAGTGGGGAGATTGTATGACTCCAATACGGCATACCTGGTGGCCTTTTTTAGTTTGTGTGTGTGCGTGCGTGCGTGAGTGTGTTAGCAAAAGACACAAACTTGAAGGGATTTACCTTATGAAGGAACAAAAACAAGGTGTGGAGGTCATAGGTTAAGTCCCCCAATGAAATGACAGCCAAACAGCTTATGACGTTCTGTCATAATAACAGAAAGAAATGGCTTCCTATAGGCCCTCGTCACCCTCGCTCTTCCTGGCAAGTCAATAAAGATTAATATTCCCTCGTTTGCTGCTCAGGAAGATAGGTGGAAATTAGACGTAAATGGATAAAGTATCTTTTTCTTAAGGGAGAGGATATAGCCTGATGACAAATCCCCGTAGTGAAAAGACAGCTGTCCAAATGCGGGATAATCCTCTAAGTGAATTCTCTGCAAGTTTGAAATCTGCACTGATGGCAGCTTAATACCTTGTAACAGAAGAAAATGTTGTCTTTGCCACATTGCAAACGTGTGTGTTTTCTTGTGGCTTTTTGAAAGAAAATGTACAAAAATCTACTAAACTAACCATAGTGCCACTGTGCCTGTGCACGCTCTGTGTATGTCCTCCTGGGAAGTCTTTGTTAGGGATGTTTACCTTTTATGTTGAACCGAAACAGCACCAATTCCCAGATACTAAACCAGGGTTAGGGAACCTATGGCTCTAGAGCCAGATGTGGCTCTTTTTATGACTACATCTGGCTCTCAGATACATCATAGCTGACATTGCTTAACACCAGACCTGGGCAAATTAGGCCCGGGGGCCACATGCGTTATGCTTTTTAATCAGGCCCACCGGACATTCCCAAATAATTTTTTAAAATCTTCAAGATGGAAATTGTAGCTGCCATCATGATGTGCAGTGATGTTTTCTAATGACCGTGAATCTTGAACTATACAAAGTAATTCAATAGTTGAAATCTGCTCTTTTGCATGATATACTAGTTACTATGGTAATATAATTAGTTACTATGCTAATCTAATTTGGTACTATGGTAATCTAAGTCACGGCAGCTCTGACGAGGCCCCAAGCAGTGTGGGTGGTGAGCGTTTCCACAGAGTGTTTCCAGAGCAGTCAACCAGAAATGCGGGTGTCAGGGACAGATCCGGAAATACATTTTTACAACAAAGTTCTAAAGCTTAGTGATATATAAAAGATATATCAGATTGTAAGTGAGGTTTTTTTCCCCCTCACTTTCATATTTTGTTGTGTTTGTTGCACTTTTGTTGTGTTTTGCTTGATTGTAAAACATGTCGATCGAAAGGTGGTGTTGTCAATATTCAGTGTTTTATCGCTCATGGTTAAAATTGTAAATCCCACATTCTTTATTTTCATGTACATTCTGAGTGTCTCGTTCAGTGAAAAAAATGTGAAATTCCATTCTGTTTTTAAGAGAGTCTCTCATAACTTTTTTAGCATTCAATCAGACATTATTTTGAGTTTTTGTATTAGTGTTCCTAAAAATCAGATTTACCGGCCCCCCAGACACTTTTTTTTCTCTAAATTTGGCCCCAAGTTAAAATAATTGCCCAGGCCTCCCTAACACGATTAGTAATAAATAATTCAGCTGGTAATCAGTGTTAAAAATAACGTACAACATATAAAACAGTCTCATGCATTTTAATCCATCCATCCGTTTTCTACCGCACCTGTTCAAGAAGTCGCATCAATAGTAAGAAGTATTTTATTTATTATTGGTTAGCTTCAGAATAAAAATGTTATAAAAAAAAAAAGACTTATTTTACTCTAAAAATGTTGGTCTTTCTTAAAAAATGCATGCATTTAGTTGTATTCAGTGTTAAAAGATATTATATGTCTCTCATGGAAATACAGTTTGAAATATTTGGCTTTCATGGCTCTCTCAGCCAAAAAGGTTCCCGACCCCTGTACTAAACCGTACCAATTTTCGGTATCTTTGTGTGTATATTTAACACTGATTTGTCAGTGATTCTGTTCATAACCTTTATGGACAGAATTTCTAGGCGCAGTCAGGGCGTTAAGGTTATTTGGTTTGGTGGCTGCAGGATTAGGTTTCTGCTTTTTGCAGATGATGTGATGACTTAATCTGGCCAGGATCTTCAGCTCTCACTGGATCGGTTCGCAGCAGAGTGTGAAGCGACTAGGATGGAATCAGCACCTTCATGTCTGAGTCCATGGTTCTCGCCCGGAAGAGGGTGGAGTGCCATCTCCAGGTTAGGGAGGAGATCTTGCCCCAAGTAAAGGAGTTCAAGTACCTCGGAGTCTTGTTTAGGAGAGAGGGAAGAGTGGATCGTGAGATCGACAGGCGGATCGGTGCGGCGTCTTCAGTAATGCGGACGCTGTATCGAACCGTTGTCGTGAAGAAAGAGCAGAGCCGGAAGGCAGAGCTCTCAATTTACTCACCTATGGTCATGAGCGTTGGATTATGACCGAAAGGACAAGGTCACGGGTACAAGCGGCCGAAATGAGCTTCCTCCGCCGGGTGGCGGGGCTCTCCCTTAGAGATAGGGTGAGAAGCTCTGTCATCCGAGAGGAACTCAAAGTAAAGCTGCTGCTCCTCCACATCGAGAGGAGCCAGATGAGGTGGTTCGGGCATCTGTTCAGGATGCCACCTGAACGCCTCCCTCGGAAGGTGTTTAGGGAACGTCTGACCGGTAGGAGGCCACGGGGAAGACCCAGGACAAGTTGGGAAGACTATGTCTCCCGTTTGGCCTGGGAATGCCTTGGGATCCCCCGGGAGGAGCTGGACGAAGTGGCTGGGGAGAGGGGAGTATGGGCTTCCCTGCTTAGGCTGCTGCACCCGCGACCTGACCTTGGATAAGCGGGATAAGATGGATTGATAGATGGCATTAAACACTGATCTGATAATAATAAATGCTTTCCAGTTGTTATATCTTGTTTCACTACACTTCTGGTTCTCTTAGGGGCGGTATAGCTCAGATGGATAGGGTGGCGGTGCCAGCAATTTGAGGGTTCCAGGTTCAATCCCCGCTTCTGCCATCCTAGTCACTGCCGTTGTGTACTTGGGCATGACATTTTACGCACCTTCTCCCAGTGCCACCCACAATGGTTGAAATGTAACTTAGATATTGGGTTTCACTATGTAAAATGGGCTTTGAGTCACGAGAGAAAAGCGCTATATAAATATAATTCACTTCACTTCACTCTTTTGCTAATGTGCATCAATGTCTGCTTGTCCAAGATGCGATGCCTTTGTGAGGAAATACTCTTTGCCTTTAAATTGAATGTGCCAGTCTTGTCTTTTGTTAAGTCATACAAAGTGTTTATACCAGGGGTCTCAAACTCAATTTACCTGGGAGCCACTGGATGCAGAAATTGGGTGAGGCTGGGTCGCGGGGGTGTATAATGTAGCCCGGAAGAGTTAGAACTGCATAGGATTCTGGGTATTTGTTCTGTTGTGTTTATGTTGTGTTACGGTGCAGATGTTCTCCCAAAATGTGTTTGTCATTCTTGTATGGTGTGGGTCACGGTGTGGCACATATTTGTAACAGTGTTAAAGTTTTTTTTACGGCCACTCTGTGTGACCGGTGTAGCTGTTGATCAAATATGTCTTGCAATAACTCACGTGCGTCTTACATAGCGAGGTACGACATAAACTTGGGCTTGCACGCTGTTAGTGCAGGATGTAGGTGGCGCTAAAGACAGTGTCATCATGGCACCTCCTGAATATTGTTGGTAGGGAGAAAATCGACAGGAATTCTAGAGGATGGGTGCCCTGATTTTCTGGGGTTTCCCGGTGAAAATTGTCAAGCGCCGATCATATTAATATATCGGGCCGCACTATCATTAAATTGTCCTATCAAGTTGCGGGCCGCTAATTAACGTCTCGCGGGCCGCATGTTTGAGACCCCTGGTTTATACTGTAAGTATTGTACTTATTACACACAATAGCTGTTTGATTGTAACGTGCATCTTAGTTGTAGTTTACTAAAGTTCTGAAGAGAGCCGAGAGAGTCTCTCCTAGGCTGCCCAACTAGATGTAAATGATGAATGGACATTTGAAATTTTTTTTACCTTTATTGAAGACTCTAATGGTGAAGCGGGAGATGAGGAAGGGGAGCTGCATTAAAGTTAAAGTACCACTGATAGTCATCCACACACTAGGTGTGGTAAAATGTATCTTCTGCATTTGACCCATCCCGATGTTCACCCTCTGGGAGGTCAGGGGAGCAGTGAGCACAAAGTGGTGGCCGGGCTCGGAAATCCTTTTTGGTGATTTATCTCCCAATTCCAACCCTTGATGCAAAGTGCCAAGCAAGGAGGTAATGGGTCCCATTTCTATAGTCTTTGGTATGACTGGGCCGGGGTTTGAACTCATGAGCTCTCAGGGCGGACACTAACCACAAGGCCACTGTGCAGGTATAACACCATCTTTGTACTTTATTACAATTTCCTTCTTCATTTCAATATTGTTTTTCTTTTAATGGAAATGCTGGCACTTACAACTTTATCTGGTCCTATGGTGGCTTATTTTGCAGTCTTGCGCAATAAAAAAAAAAGTGCAGAGACATAGTCATTAATGAAATTCTGCAGAATGATGCACGGGCAAACCAACTACTTTTGTTAAACCGTACAAAAACCGGGATGGCATTTGGCGACATTTTTTGATGAAAACCAAATTATACGAAACGAAGACTGTTTTCTATGTTGTTTCTGGCAAAGTAACCATTTCCTTGAGGTTTTAGTTGTAAATTGCACTAAAAGTTCAGCATGAAATGACAAAATGGGCTTTTGTTCTAGTACTGTAAAAGGAATACTAGTATAGCTGTCCAAAAGCTGTGCCAATTATCTTATTGTTGTCAAAAACATACTGTCAGCAGGAAATTGGATGTTTTACCACTAAAATAATAGCAAACGATATAGATCGTTATTTTCATAATATTTCAATACGCAGCACGACATTTTTTAACAATTTTATACCGAATCCTACTACAAATATAATCAGAAAACTCTTTGATCTATACAAGACCTCAAAGGAGGTATAGGGGAACTTCTGAAGTCCAAGTGGAATTGTACCAAGATTTCTGGCTATAAATCAGCCATGAAACTCATGCATGATGTCACACGAGACGTCAGCATACCTCTTTAAAGCTCAGTTCAGAGAGCACAAAAGGGTTTCTGGAACATTTTTGCAATTTGAAAAAACAGAAGAAAACCAACTTGGAAGAGTTTTGTGAATTACCACTTTTGTTACGAAAAATTGTTTTGTATGTATAAAGATTGTAGTTAGCATATTTATACACTCAAAGATTCTCGGTCTCGAGAATTGTCCTGCAAAGAATGAAAAGAAAGTTCTAAAGCTATTTGTGAGCGTTAATGACATAAATAAAAGATACATATTGTAAAAAATGCATGCTTGGTATCTCTCACCCCAGCACTGAGCTAATTGTCTATTCCGAAAGCCATTATCAAATATTTATGTAATTAGTTAATTGATTGAGTTGCGCAGGTGAGTGGAAGGTCACAGGTCCTTCAGTTAATTGGTCCTCAGCTCCAGAGATAATTGGCTTGTGTGAAATCAAAGCCCATATATATTTTTTTATTAGGCTGCCATCTTTTACTTTTCAGTTGATCATACTGTAGCCTTTCAGCTAGTCAGCGTAGTCCAATAGAACACTTCAAGTGTGATTCATGTTCAAGGAATTTCAAGAAGTGGTTGGAGGCGAAGTACATCAGTCAAGTTCTTTGTTTAACAAGTACAACAACTGATTGAATACATGACAAAAACAACAACGCTTGGACCAACATATCACAATTGACCTGTGTCTCAGTCAAACACACACAGTCAAAACAGCAGCTTTGAATTTGGGACAGGCTCTCCCTGAGAGAGCATGAGGAGGTTGAGTTGGGGTGGGGCGGGGTTGAGGTGGGAGGGGATAGCAGGGGGTGTATATTGTAGTGTCCCGGAAGAGTTAGTGCTGCAAGGGGTTCTGGGTATTTATTTTGTTGTGTTTATGTTGTGTTACGGTGCTGATGTTCTCCTGAAATGTGTTTGTCTTTCTTGTTTGGTGTGGGTTCACAGTGTGACGCATATTTGTAACAGTGTTAAAGTTGTTTATATGGCCACCCTCAGTGTGACCTGTATGGCTGTTGACCAAGTATAATTGCATTCACTTGTGTGTGTGAAAAAAGCCGTAGGTATTATGTGATTGGGCCGGCACGCAAAAGCAGTGCCTTTAAGGTTTATTGGCGCTCTGTACTTCTCCCTACATCCGTGTACCACTCCGTACAGCGGCATTTAAAAAAATCATACATTTTACTTTTTGAAACCGATACCAATAATTTCCGATATTAATTTTAGAGCATTTATCGGCCGATAATATCGGCAATCCGATATTACCGGACATCTCTAAAAATGATGGATTATTGAGGTTTACTAATCAATTTTATAATCGTCCATGTCCAAATTGTAATGCATCAAAGAATCGATTATTTCCCCCACCTCTACTAACTAGTGAAATTGGAAAATTCGCTACGCCAACTCGTGGTAGGGAGGCTCATAACACAATTTTCTGCTTGTAATCTAAAGCACAACAATTAATCGAGACATTTCTTGTATCCCCAAAAACTTTAATCTCGATGTACCACGCTATTTGTCTCCTTAATTGATTACAATATTTCAGATGGGCAAATTTTGTGGGTTATTTTCTAGCAATTTGCCAGATTTTTTTCCAACTCTTTTCTCCCGTCTTGATGATTTGAACATACTGAATTAATCCCGACACAAATTTTTCCTTCAGACTATGATTTCAAGATAAGAGCTTGACAAATGTTCCATATAACCTTAGACTTATCATCATTTGTCTCCGCTCCTCTTTCTTCCCGTCCGTTTATACTTTTCTCCATCACTAAGAAGATGGAAGATAGTGAGCAGCGATTGTTTTGAGTGTTGTTTAAAAAGCCCGAGCTGCTCACTTTACAAGAGAGCAGACGCTTATTCCCTCCATTTAGCGGCGGCAAAAAACGCTACACGTCACAAATCCAATTTGCTCTTCGATGGCGGTGGGGGATTAAAGCCGAGCTGTCAGCATGCGGCACCAGATCTCGAGACAAACCCCGCGGATGTTTGTGATAGCGCTCTCTTAGCTCGGCTCAGACATTATCTACCATCTCCAGGCTTTTAATCCAACATATATCAGAATACTCAAAAGCAGCTAAACATACAACTAGCTACTTACTTCACACAAATAAATGTCTGTTCAAGTTCGGGAAAAGGGCCGCCAAAATTATGAACGATTTCCTAATTTGAAAAGAAAAAGTGTCTAATATTTTATTAATAATGAACCATCACCATTATCAAGCATTTTTCCAGATAATCAAAGATTATGAGCGAATAAATAAACAGACTTTATCAAACCTATACAGTAAAAAATTTAACAATAATTTTAAAAATACTTTAAAGGGAAACTGTCTTTTTTTGGAATTTTCCTATCGTTCACAATCATTATGAGGGACATGATGATGGATGTTATTTTTATTTTTATTTTAGATAATCAAAGATTATGAGCGAATAAATGAATAGATAAACCGACTTTATCAAACCTATACAGGAAAAAATTTAACAATAATTAAAAAAATACTTTAAAGGTAAACTACACTTTTTTGGAATTTTCCTATCGTTCACAATCATTATGAGGGACATGATGATGGATGTTATTTTTATTTTTATTTTAGATAATCAAAGATTATGAGCGAATAAATGAATAAATCAACAAACATTATCAAACCTATACAGGAAAAAATGTAACAATAATTAAAAAAATACTTTAAAGGGAAACTGCCCTTTTTTGGAATTTTCCTATCGTTCACAATCATGAGAGACATGATGATGGATGTTATTTTTATTTTTATTTTTATTTTAAATATTAAATAAATGTGATCAAAGGTTTGCTTACAATAGAGTCTAAATAGTTTGTCTGCGTTAGCGCTTATAATAACAATATCACTAATACTTGGTTTGTATACAAATTAGGAAATATAAATGAATTATTGTTGGCAGTTTTTGAATGATTATTCATTGGATTTTATGGGCGAAAAAGAGGACCAACTAATTGGATTTTTATTTCTGAAGTTAGAATGCATTAAAAAATAAATCCGTCATGTCTTTCATAATGATTGTGAATGATAGGCGAAATAAAAAAAATGCAGTTACCCTTTAAGGTTGAAGCAGGTTGATTTAATTATTTTTAATTAATTAATTTTTTCTCAACCGCTAATGAGAATAATAAAATTGACCAAATTACAATTTACAAATGTATAAATACATTTTTTGGGATGTAACTGTATCAAACTCCATTCATTTTCTAACACTTATTCCCTTTGGGGTCGCGGGAGGCGCTGGTGCCTATCTCAGCTACAATCGGGCGGAAGGTGGCGTACACCCTGGACAAGTGGCCACCTCATGGCAGGGCCAACACAGATAGACAACATTCACACGCACATTCACACACTAGGGCCAATTTTTTTGTGTAGCCAATCAACCTATCCCCAGGTGCATGTCTTTGGAAATGGGGGGAAGCCGGAGTACTCGGAGGGAACCCACGCAGTCACGGGGAGGGCATGCAAACTCCACACAGAAAGATCCCGAGCCCGGGATTGAACCCAGGACTACTCAGGACCTTTGTATTGTGAGGCAGACGCACTAACACCTGTTCCACCGTGCTGCCCCTGTATCAAACTCTCACGGTACAATATCACGGTATTAAGGACAAGGTACAATATTATGGTAAACGTTAAAAAAAAAAAAAGACCTAAAAATGCAAGTGTGTAAAATGAAGTGGCAGGAATGTTTAGGATAAACACACTTACTGTAAGTGAAAACACACATAATGCAAAACTGTTCTAATCATATTTGGTACTGCAAGCATGTACAGTTGTAGTCAAACGTTTACATACTCTTGTAAAGAACATAATGTCATGGCTGTCTTGAGTTTCCAATCATTTCCACAGCTCTTATTTTTTTGTGATTGGAGCACATACTTGTTGGTCTCAAAAAACATTCATGAAGTTTGGTTCTTTTATTAATCTCTTTTAGATCTATTGAAAATGTGACCAAATCTGCTGGGTCAAAAGTATACATACAGCAATGTTAATATTTGGTTACATGTCCCTTGGCAAGTTTCACTGCAATAAGACGCTTTTGGCAGCCATCCACAAGCTTCTGGCAAGTTTCTGGTTGAACTTTTGACCACTCCTCTTGACAAAATGTGTGCAGTTCAGCTAAATTTGTTGGTTTTCTGACATAGACTTGTTTCTTCAGCATTACCCACATATTCAAGTCAGGACTTTGGGAAGGCAATTCTAAAACCTTAATTCTAGACTGATTTAGCCATCCCTTTACCATTTTTGACTTGTGTTTGGGGTCATTATTCTGTTGGAACACCCAACTGTGCCCAAACCCAACATTCGGGCTGATGATTTTAGGTTGTCCTGAAGAATTTGGAGGTCATCCTCCTTTTTCATTGTCCCATTTACTCTCTGTAAAGCACCAGTTCCATTGGCAGCAAAATAGGCCCAGAGTATAATACAACCATCACCATGCTTGACGGTAGGATGATGTTCCTGGGATTAAAGGCCTCACCGTTTCTCCTTCGAACATATTGTGGCCAAACAGCTCAATGTTTGTTTCACCTGACCACAGAACTTTCCTCCAGAAGGTCTTATCTTTGTCCATGTGATCAGCAGCAAACTTTAGATGGATAGATATTTGGTTACATGTCCCTTGGCAAGTTTCTGGCAACACATGGACACAGATAAAACCTTCTGGAGGAGAGTTCTGCGGTCAGATGAAACAAAAATTGAGCTGTTTGGCCACAATACCCAGCAATATATTTGGAGGAGAAAAGGTGAGGCCTTTAATCCCAGGAACACCATGTCCACTGTCAAGCATGGTGGTGGTAGTATTATGCTCTGGGCCTGTTTTGCTGTCAATGGAACTGATGCTTTACAGAGAGTTAATTGGACAATGAAAAAGTAGGATTACCTCCAAATTCTTACACGACAAGTTAAAGTCATTTGCTCGGAGTGTGGGTCTTGGGGCGCAGTTTGGAGTTCCAACAGGACAATGACCCCAAAGGCGCGTCAATAGTGGCAAAAAAATGGCTAAATCAAGCTAGTTCCTGGGATTAAAGGCCTCACCTTTTCTCCTTCAAACATATTGTGGCCAAACAGCTCAATGTTTGTTTCATCTGACCACAGAACTTTCATCCAGAATGTCTTATCTGTGTCCATGTGATGTCAGATTGTGGAGGGCTACCAAAAGTGCCTTATTGCAGTGAAACTTGCCAAGGGACATGTAACCAAATATAAACATTTCTGTATGTATACTTTTGACCCGGCAGATTTGGTCACATTTTTAGTAGACCCAAAATAAATTAATAAAAGAGCCAAACTTCATGAATGTTTTTTGTGACCAACAAGTATGTTCTCCAATCACTCTATCACAAAAAATAGGAGTTGTAGAAATTATTGGAAACTCAAGACAGCCGTGACATTATGTTCTTTACAAGTGTATGTAAACTTTTGACCACAACTGTATTTTTAAGCCATTTACAGAGACATCCTGGATGAATACCCAAGTTTCTCATCCAATCTGAGGTTTACCAAGCGTGTTACATTGTATTCAAAAAGACTTAAGGCTGTAATTGCTGCGACAGGTGCATCAACAAAGTATTGAGCAAAGGCTGTGAATACTTATGTAAACATGACGTTTTATTTTTTTATTTATACATTCCCAAAATGTAAAAAAATTAAAAAAAAAAATCACATTGCCACTACTTGGTGTTATCTGTATAATGACAAGGACAATATTGAATGCATTCCCTTTTGGAATAAGGCTGTAACACCACAAAACATGGAAAAAATTATTATTTTTCGGATGCACTGTATTGTGTTGATATTGTTTAATTGTCAAGAGCACTCACCATAAATGAATGAAAAAGTTTACATGTGATCTGTATCAATATTTGTATCAGCCGATCTCACTAGTGGATGATAGACATTGGAATCGGCAGCATAATTATCCGTAATTGTGGCAATTAGGCACAGTCCAGCAGAAGAAACTACATTGTTGCAACTAATGATTTCTCAATAAAACTAGTGAAAAGGCTTGTTTGGTGTCGTAACAAACTCTGGTTTTAATGTCCACTGAATTTATTGAAAACTATGACAGGAAAAGCCATCTTTCCAGAAGCTTTTTTTACCCATCCAAAGTGTGATTTTGCTGTCCCCGGCAGCAGCCTAGTTGGACTTTCTAGCGGGCTTATTTGGCTTTAATGCGGCATAATGACGTCTAGTAATTGGGTTTGGGTCGGCTTGTGAAACCTTGGTTTTGGGAGGGATGTGGTCACCGTTTAAAATAAAGTGGTGTTAGATGGCTGAAGGGTCCGCCATCCTAAACGGCGTCCAGGCGCATCAATTAAAGCAACACTCATCCAAGTGCTCCTGCCAGGAGAAATGTGTTGACATTAATGCTATCTTTGCATCTTTGGGCACTTTGCTATCGTTCTGTTATAAATCCATTGCGGGTCGTTCATTATTTAAGAGGAGAAAAGTTAATGAAACTATCAAAAAAAGGATGTGGTATCCCCTTTGCGAGTTGGTGCCAATTATTAAGATTTTGTTAAAAGACATGACTAATTATAGGGGATATTTAAAAGGCATTTGAATTTTAATGCATCCCCTCTTTATTACCTTTGTGGCAAGGTTAAGATGAGAGGATGTTGAGATTAGATATTCTCACTCTAATTAAGATCCCCTGGGACGAGAGAATAAGGGTCTGCTCATTCTACCGTCCTCTCATCCTCAAAACACCCCCGCCGTGTTGGACCACCGCAGCCTGGAGATACAACTGGGAATAGGATGAGCCCGCGGAGGCAAGGCTTCACATCTTACGGCCGTCACTCCCCACGGGGTAATAAGAGGGGGGGTCGGCCGACTGACACCTTAACCTTTGAGCTTGTCAGGCCATGAGGGAAGCGATATTCTCACATTACGATTAACTTTGCTGCTTTATTTAGACGTGCCAAGGCGAGGACTGGCGCCATGTAACGCCCCCCCAGAGCACGCCGACAGAATTCTTGGACCGTCTTGGCCATCAATAGGGACACAACGAGGAGTGATCTGTTACTGATTAAAGATCACGTCAATCAGTTAAAGTACAACGCTTACTTACAGTTTGGATCGGTGAAACGTGGTGAGGCTTCCATTTTCACTGAATAATTATGGCAAAAATGTGAACTAATTAATTCCATCCTAAATATTGGCACAGCTTTTAAATTAATCCGAAAATTTAACAGATGTTGAAAGTGTTGTACATTTTTTGTAAAGGGCTATTGATTAATCACATCGTAAATAGACTGTACTTACCGAATTATAGAGCACACCAGTTTTATAGCCTCACACACCAAACTTTAGAAGAAATTAATATTTTTGCATAGAGTCGTGCTAAAAAGTAAAGAGCATAATGTCATGGCTGTCTTGAGTTTCCAATAATTTATACAACTCTTATTTTTTTGTCATAGAGAGATTGGAGCACATACTTGTTGGTCACAAAAAACATCCTTGAAGTTTGGTTCTTTTATGAATTTATTATGGGTCTACTGAAAATATTACCAAATATGCTGGGTCAAAAGTATACATACAGCAACATACATCATCACTTCTGGGGATGTAGAAATGTTGAAATCAAATCAAATTAGCTTCACGGCATGTCCTCTTGCGCTCTCAGTTTTTGTTCCACGTCCTGTTTCCCTTTTTGTCAGCCACTTTACCTTTGGCTTGAGCACTGATTCTCCACACCTGCTCTTAATTAGTCATCAGATGGCTCACTTGCCTCTGATCACTAATCAGGAGGGGTGTATTTGCCAATCTCGCCCCGTGGATGGCGCTAGTTCATTATTATACATTATTATAGAGTGCCCGTGGTCGACAGTTGCAGACACTCCTTCCAATGAATGACCTTCACCTGCATGTCGCCTTATTCGTCCATACATTTTGGGGTCACACCTCAAGCTTTGCTTGCAAGGCCGTAGCAGAACAACTATTACTTGTTAAGGAAACAACATTTTATACAACAATTAATGTTTATATTCTGTCAGGTTCAAACACTGATGACATCCATTAAACAAGACAAGAGGCAAATAATTTAAGACAGACAGAATTCAATTTGGCTCAATCAAGGAGAAAACGTGTCGACCTGTAACCTCTTACAGTGTCACCCACGCTCTGGCGAAAGATTATATTTCTCCCCCTTTACCTCAGTACTGGGTTCAATCCCGGGCTCGGAATCTTTCTGTGTGGAGTTTGCATGTTCTCCCCGTGACTGCGTGGGTTCCCTTCGGGTACTCCGGCTTCCTCCTACCTCCAAAAACATGCAACATGCACCTGGGGAGGTTGATTGGCAACACTAAATTGGCCCTAGTGTGTGAATGTGAGTGTGAATGTTGTCTGTCTATCTGTGTTGGCCCTGCGATGAGGGGGCTACTTGTCCAGGGTGTACCCCGACTTCCGTCCGATTGTAGCTGAGATAAGCTCCAGCGGCTCCGAAGGGAATAAGCGGTAGAAAATGGATGGATGGATGGCATGTCCTCTTAACTTCATGTGAGTGATTATGATTGACGACACCTGTTGACTTCTCTGAGTCCATTTAAATAGGGCTCATGTGATGCAGTCTTTAGACTCTGTTACAAACGCGACAATATGAAAGTCAAAGGAACTCGGCACAGATCTAAAAAAACGAATCATTGACTTGAACAAGTCAGGAATGTCACTTGGAGCCATTTTCAAAGTAGTTTGACGTCCCAAGAGCAACTTTGCAGGAAATTGTTCGTAAGTATAAAGTGCATGGCACAGTTTTGTCACTGCCACGATTAGGAAGAAAATGCAAGCTATCACCATCTGCTGAGAGAAAATTGGTCAGGATGATCAAGAGTCAATCGAGAACCACCTTTTAGTATGTCTGAAATGAATTGGAAGCTGCTGGAACATTGGTGTCAGTGTCCACAGTTAAGCATGTTTTGCATCGCCACGGACTGAGAGGCTAGCATACAAGAAGGAAGCCCTTGCTCCAGAAGCCTTCGGGCTCGTCTAAAGTTTGCTGCTGATCACATGGACAAAGATAAGACTTTCTGGAGGAAAGTTCTGTGGTCAGATGAAACATAAATGGAGCTGTTTGGCCACAATACCCAGCAATATGTTTGGAGGAGAAAATGTGAGGCCTTTAATCCCAGGAACACCAACCTACCGTCAAGCATGGTGGTGGTTATTATGCACTGGGTCTGTTTTGCTGCCAATGGAACTGGTGCTTTACAGAGAGTAAATGGGACAATGAAAAAGGAGGATTACCTCCAAATTCTTCAGGACGATCTAAAATCATCAGCCCGGAGGTTGGGTCTTGGGCGCAGTTGGGTGTTTCAACAGGACAATTACCTCAAACACACGTCAAAAATGGTAACGGAATGGCTAAATCAAGCTACGATTAAGGTTTTAGAATTGCCTTCCAAAAGTCCTGACTTAAACCCCATTGAGAACATGTGGACAATGCTGAAGAAACAAGTACGTGTCAGAAAACCAACACATTTAGCTGAAGTTCACCAATTTTGTCAAGTGGAGTCGTCAAAATTCAACCAGAAGCTTGTGGATGGCTACCAAAAACGCCTTATTGCAGTGAAACTTGCCAAGGGACATGTAACCAAATATAAACATTGTTGTATGTATACTTTTGACCCAGCAGATTTGGTCACATTTTCAATAGACCCATAATAAATTCATAAGAGAACCAAACTTCATGAATGTTTTTTGTGATCAACAAGTATGTTTTCCAATCACTCTATCACAAAAAATAAGAGTTGTAGAAATTATTGGAAACCTAAGACAGCCATGACATTATGTTCTTTACAAGTGTATGTAAACTTTTGACCGCGACTGTAGGTTAGTACACACAAAAAATTAAACCAGAGAATGAATTGATTGATATGATTTTTTTCAATTTCATGGATCCCTCTGTTGAATAATAGCATCGTAAATACAAGCAAGTGGGGCAACCTAAAACATTAAATTTAAGAATTAATTGATCCTTAATAAATATGAAGATTGTATTGATCCATCCATCCATCCATCCATCCATTTTCTACCGCTTATTCCCTTTGATCTAAATTGGGATTAATTGTGTCTTAAATTTAGGCAAGAAGTGTACCCTAAAGAAATCTTGGGGAAAGTATTGCCAAATGATTGTTTAGAATCTTGACGATTGTGTTGAAATAATTTTCACTTAATTGCTTCATAAGTTAGGTGAGCAGCGTGCCCTAAAACAAAACAATTGATCACCACAAATGTATTAGTTGAACACATTTCTTGTTATGACGACAGGATATTCTAAGCTACCCAAAGCAGCTGGAAAATGTGATGTGAATGTTGTATTTCTTTCTTTATTTATTTTTTTTTTTGCTCATGAAAAAATAGTTGTTTAAAAGGGTGAGCTGGAGTTCAGCACAGCGCCATCAAGAGCTGGGCGCTAGAAGGCAAAGTGAAGAATTTTAGTCTCCCCAAGGAGAAAAATTCAACAATTCACCAAAGCGTGTTTATCGTAAGTCTGGTTCGCCTAATCAAGCCACCGTCTCGATTGGGTAGCCTTAGGATGTTGACCTAATGAGGCCCAGGAGTAGCGAGGCATGCTGGGTATCCTTACTTTTCCCTCCTCGTGCCTATGAGTCACTATTTCAGGCGACCGTGAGAGGAAAAAGACAAATAAACAACATTTCTTTCCAGAGTTTATGTTCTCTAAGGGAACGGAATGAGATGGGGGGGGCAGGTAAGAATGTGTGCGCAAGTGAGTGTATTTTGAAAACTGTTAGCCTTAGCAAGACAGATATGTATACAGTACTTGCAAAGTCAAACAAATAGATCCTGTATGCAGCTTACACTGTGTGTTTGTGTCTGTCATCTTCAATCACTCTTCTGTTTTCTCCCCCTGCTCACATGTTTGTGTGTGTACGTTAGGCCTGGATCCCGAGAAGCATCTGGGAAAGTCTCTGGCTGACATGGAGCCTTACCTGAAACAGGTCACTCTTTCCCTTTTTTCATGCTCTCACTGGTCATTTTTTGAGGTACACCTGTAACAACACGTTCTTGCCAGAAGGGACTCATACAAACATTTAAGAGCAAGCTATACTGTTTTACTGCCAAAACAGTATGTCATTTTCCATCAAAAATACAGTATTTATGGTAACACTTTAGTACGGGGAACACATATTAACCATTTATTAGTTGCTTATTAACATGCAAATTAGTAACATATGGGCTCTTAAATAGTCATTATTAAATACTTATTAATGACGTATTCTGCATGGCCTTATTATACAACCAGTAAGCCATTAACTAAGAGTTTTCCCTCAATAACCACAGCATTATTGCTTATTAGTAACCCTAACCCCAACCCTTATATGTTCCACTAGTGTCCAAATAACTCTAAATTAAGTCTGTGTTACTTTAATAAGCAACTAATTAATGGTGAATATGTTCCCCATACTAAAGTGTTACCATGTGTGTATATATTTTAATCAGAATATTTTGGATGCCAGTTCTATGACTAGCTACATTCCTCCATAAAATAGATAAACAGCTCTGATCCATTTCTATATTACTTAAAAGAAAAAACGATTTTGTTTAATAAAATGCTACTCAACTGTTTAATCAAGTCAAATATAAATAAAGCAAGAAGAGAAGTATCCCACACTTATATTTTCTAAAGTGAATCCAGCGAAGCCGGCGGCGTTTCTGGGTGTTGTTGATAGATGGCTTTCGCTTTGCATTGTAGAGTTTTAACTTGCACTGACAGATGGAGCGACGAACTGTAGTTACTGACAGTGGTTTTCTGAAGTGTTCCTGAGCCCATGTGGTGATATCCTTTACACACTGATGTCAGTTTTTAAAGCAGAACCGCCTGAGGATCGAAGGTCCGTAATATCATCGCTTATGTGCAGTGATTTCTCCAGATTCTCTGAACCTTTTGACGATATTTTGGACCGTAAATGGTGAAATCCCTAAGTTATTTGCAATAGCTCGTTGAGAAATGTTGTTCTTCAACTTTTCGACAGTGGTGACAGCGGCGGCGTTTCTGGGTGTTGTTGATAGATGGCTTTCGCTTTGCATTGCAGAGTTTTAACTTGCACTGACAGATGGATCGAGGAACTGTACTTACTGACAGTGGTTTTCTGAAGTGTTCGTGAGCCTATGTGGTGATATCCTTTACACACTGATGTCGGTTTTTAAGGCAGAACCGCCTGAGGGATCGAAGGTCCGTAATATCATCGCTTATGTGCAGTGATTTCTCCAGATTCTCTGAACCTTTTGACGATATTTTGGACCGTAAATGGTGAAATCCCTAAGTTATTTGCAATAGCTCGTTGAGAAATGTTGTTCTTCAACTTTTCGACAGTGGTGACACTCGCCCCATTCTTGTTTATGAATGACTGAGCATTTCATGGAAGCTGATTTTATACCCGATCATGGCACCCACTTGTTCCCAAATACAGTAGCCTGTTCACCTGTGGGATGTTCAAAATAAGTGTTTGATGACCATTCCACAACTTTGTCAGTCTTTTTCGCCACTTGTGCCAGCTTTTTTGAAACATGTTGCGGGCATCAAATTCCAAATGAGCTAATAATTGCAAAAAATAACAAATTTACCAGTTCGAACGTTAAGTATACTATCTTTGCAGTCTATTCAATTGAATATAGGTTGAAAAGGATTTGCAAATCATTGTATTCTGTTTTTATGTATGATTTACACAAAGTGCCAACTTCACTGGTTTTGGGTTTTGTACATCAACAATATGAGTTTTTATTTTTAATTTTTTTTATTGATTGGGAATCGTTATAAATAAGACTCGCAATTAATCTGGAAATCGATTTTTTTTGGACACCCCTAATATTTAACTTAAAAAATAAAAAAGCCCCACATCGACCTGATTTAAAATATGACCTTGAATATAAGATTAGATGTGCTTTCAGAGAAAAAAAATGCTTTCCTGAATTAACGTCATTACGGTGTAACTCATTTTAGTCCACTGGTATGTTCAAGAACTAAACTAGCAACATGCAATTACACTTGGTTGTGAGTTCAAATCCCGGCCGAGTCATACCAAAGACTATTAAAATGGGTCTCATTACCTCCCTGCTTGGCACTCAGCATCAAGGGTTGGAATTGGGGGTTAAATCCCCAAAATGATTCCTGGGCGCGGCCATGGCTGCTGCTCACTGCTCCTCTCACCTCCCTGGGGGTGAGGGTGATGGGTCAAATGCAGAGGATAATCTCACCACAACTAGTGTGTGTGTGACAATCATTGGTACTTTATTACTCCAATATATAATAAAACTGTCATTCTCGTTACAAAAGCATTTTACTGCATTGTGCATGTGTATTTATTCCCTTTCTTAAAGTGATCTAAACCAAACCTTTTTAGCTACCAGTCACATTTTAGAATGTTTTTCTACATTGCATGCATGTTTTCTGATCGAGATGTGTTCTTATTATGTAGCTCTCGCAGAAGTACGGCGTCCATATTTGTGGCGAAGGAGGGGAATATGAAACATTGACCCTGGATTGTCCCCTCTTCAAAAAGAGGCTCGTCATGTGAGTAAATCAGAAATGTCTCGGCTGCTTTTGTTACTGCTTTGACATTGCCTGTGTACTTGAAAATAGTACTGTGGGTAAGGTGTTTTTTTTACACTTCCTAAAAAAGCCATCACAAGACACTGGTTTAAAATGAATCTCCTACTGAAGAAAATGGCTCACATATTAAATTTAATGTAAGATGGCTAAAGTGGACAACTTCTTTTGAAAAAAATGTATGATGGTACAGGAGCTCCTCTTTCACAGACGGTGAAAAAAAAAAAATTGTTGGTTTGTTAGTTTATTTGTTATTATTATTTTTTTTTTAAGTTACCATTTTCTTTTTTCTTTTTAGTTTTGTACTATTTCAACTAAAATACCTTTATATTATTATCAAGCCTATATATTAGTGATTCACATTTGCTTTGTCCTACGATATTATCCCTTCTACTGTTACCAAATAGCATTATGTTAGTCTTATTGAGATTCAAATATAGTCTGTTTTTGTCAAACCATCTTTTTAATTTGTTTATTTCTTCTCTTATTATTTATATTATCTTCTGTGTGCACTCTCCTAAACAAAATGCAGTTGTATCATCCACAAATAATACTAACTTTAAGTCTTTTATAACTTTACAAATTTTATTGTTACACAGATTGAACAATTTTGGTCCGAGTATTGTTTCAGGCTGATTCCCCAAAAGCAAGAAGACTTGCTCTGTATTGGATCAAAAATGAAAATAAAAATCAGTACTATCAATTTGTTACCTAAAAATTCCAATAAAAAATTCAAAAAGAAAAAAACACTATAGTACTTTGGGCACACTGAGAATACTTTGCACCATTGAAAGCATGGACTTCATAACAGTGTTTACTACTTGACCAATTTCATCAAAGAGGAGGATGAAGGCAGCAAGAAAATAAAGAGTAGAGAATTAAGTATAATCCATGGAAAAGGTGCAAAATAGATATCATTTAACTACTAAAGGCACAACATTGAGACCTTGTTTTCGTTCATGTGTTGCAGTGATGCGGCAGAGACAGTGATACACTCGGCGGACGCCTTCGCTCCGGTTGGCTACCTTCGTTTCACTGCCATGCACACCGAGAGCAAACCCAGTGTGAGTCCGACTTGTGAGAACCCGTTTAGATCGACAGTCTTCGACGGCGAACCGATGAACTAACGTCAAAAGGAAAAGTTTGGTCTGCCGTAGGGCTTGATTGCTTTCAAAGCACTCTGAGGGGCAAAACATATAGAAGAACAAAAGCCTTTGGTGTGTGATAACTTTGCTCAGGAGCAGAGGAGGAACCGCGGGGTAGAGTTCGGATCAGCCTCCAGAGGGCCTCTCTTCCGCATATTCTCTCTCTGTGTCTCTCCTGCAGCCCCACATGGCCTACTTTGACGTCTGCAATATTCACTGCAGCCCCAAACGAGGCCCAGCTTAATAAACATGTCCGCTCACATTAGGGTGCTTTGCATTCAGGTAGCAGGCAAAGTGGTGCAGGCGGGGCTTGCAGGAATAGAGCAACATCTTTTTTTTTTGTTTTGAGAGGGGGGGTTGTGGTAAGCGTTGCAGAATTAAAAGGGGACACTCTTTATTTTTTAGCATGATCCTCTAATTTATAAAAAGCATTCAGATCTAGGATCCCAAATTAGTATCTGATGGCTGTGATGGATATGGAGCTTAATTGCATTGGCAAAGATAGAGTAACAAAAACTGTAGAGAATGTATTGACTTATTGGAATAAACAAAGTGCTCCTCAAATATTTTCTGTTATTCTCCTTAGACTTAGACAACTTAGACTTAGACAAAAGTTAATGATTCACAAGGGAAATTGTTCCACACAGTAGCTGAGTTACAATGATAGAAATTGTAAGGATGGAAAGGACAATGCGGGTATAAATAGACTAAATATAGCGATATGAAATACAACATGTATACGTAATATTTACATATGTACAGTATATTATGTCTATATCATTCATACAATATATAACAATTACAATATATACATTTCCCCTGGGGAAAAAGAAAATATTTTGCCCTCTCCCACTTTTCACCGTGACTATAAATAGTACAATCCATCCATCCATCCATTTCCTACCGTTTATTCCCTTTGGGTTCGCGGGGGGCGCTGGTGCCTATCTCAGCTACAATCGGTCGGAATGCGGTGTATACCCTGGACAAGTTCCCACCTCATCGCAGGGCCAACACAGATAGACAGACAACATTCACACTCACATTCACACACTAGGGCCAATTTAGTGTTGCCAATCAACCTATCCCCAGGTGCATGTCTTTGGAAGTGGGAGGAAGCCGGAATACCCGGAGGGAACCCACGCATTCACGGGGAGGACATGCAAACTCCACACAGAAAGATCCCGTGCCCGGGATTGAACCATGACTACTCAGGACCTTCGTATTGTGAGGCAGACGCACTAACCCCTCTTCCACCGTGAAGCCCAAAAATAGTATAATGCGTCTCTATAATTGTTATAAGTATACCTCTGCACAACATTGTGAACGTATTAATAACATTAAAGTGAACAACACACTGGTCTTTCATGATCTCCCACCATGGTTACAGTGAAGCCAGTGCTAAATATGCTTCATTAGGTCGTGGGGGCCTGGAATAAAGAATACTTGTTATCCAGAAGGAGACTGAGGGCAGCAAGTAAATTGAGCTCTGCAGTAAAGTGGAGAATAATTCGCAGTATAAATGATGACCATGCTAAACTGCTTGAAATAGTATCCTGATTTTATGAATAGAGCCATAGCCAACAAGTCTTCATCGTGCAGTAAAAAACAAACAAAAAAGTGCATTTGGCGAGTGTTTGTCAAGTTGGGCTGTCCCAATCAACATTATTGGACTATAATCCCGATCTGATTTTTTGTCTTTAGATTTAATCTAATCTAATCTAGTCTCATTTTGAGTCCTGATCCCATAATTTGGCAATAGATTATACAACTGAAAATGTTCTAGGGCGAGTAACTGAATTAAACTCGCTTACCCATTTTAGTAATACTTTATAATAAGTACACACTATTAGACATTTGGTAAAGCTTTAGTAAATATTGAATTAGTCATTTATAAATCATGTTTCTGACATTAGTACAATTAGTACGCAGTCTATAAAAAGTTATAAATATTTTATACATTACTGTATTATTACCGTCATCTATAAAAAGCTAAATTGATTTATTTTTATTCTTCATAAATGATTGATTCAGCATTTCTAGATTATATTTAGCTATTGTCAATGGTTTGATAGATCATTTGGAAGGTATATTAGACTTTTAATAATCTCTTGACATTTATACTGTACATGTATTTACACAAAGTATTCAAACATTTTAGACTTGGACTTTTAGACTTCCTTTTTATTGTCATTCAAATTTGAAATTTACAGTACAAATAAGAACGAAATTTTGTTGCATTTCGTTACCATGAATTGATTAATGTGGACCCCGACTTAAACAAGTTGAAAAACTTATTCGGGTGTTACCATTTAGTGGTCAATTGTACGGAATATGTACTGTACTGTGCAATCTACTAATAAAAGTATCAATCAATCAAACAATCAATCAATCAATCAAGAGCATTAGCTCTTGGTGGTGCAGGATAAAAAAAACAAAAGAAAGCAATAAGGTGCAGATATAAATAAATAGATTACTGTACAGATAAATACATTGCACTTTTTCACATTCGTCCATGTTTATGGATGTATGTTGTATTGTCTTTTTTATTCCAGCGAGTTAATCCATTTTGGGGAGAGTTGAGGGGTTAATTTAATTATGATGCGTTCAAGAGTCTTACGGCCTGAGGGAATAAGCTGTTACAGAACCTGGAGGTTCTGCTACGGAGGCTGCGGAACCTCTTCCTAGAGTCCAGCGGTGAAAACAGTCCTTGGTGTGGGTGGTAGGAGTCTTTGCAGATTTTCTGAGCCCTGGTCAGGCAGCGGCTTTTTGCAATCTCCTGGATAGGAGGAAGAGGAGTCCTGATAATCTTTTCCCCCGTCCTCACCACTCTTATAACTGTGTTTCTTAACAGCATACGAATGAGTATTCATCAATCCAATACACTTTATTTGTATTGCACATTTAAACAACATAAATGTTTCCAAAGTGCTGCACATCAATATTAAAATCAATATTCAAATATTATCCTTAACTCCACCAATCACTGAATGAAAACAAAAAAATAAATATATATAAAACCAATATAAAAATAAATATGATTACAGACGATTTTAAAGGGTAAAACCAATTAAAACAATAAATGCAAATCACAATTTTAAAAACACAGAGGACCACACAACTCACGTAGTGTTAAAAACCAAAGAATACAACTTAAATGCTAACTTGAAAACAATTAATGTCTTGCCTAATTGAGAAACTACCCACGAGCAACTAAAATATTCAATTGTGCACATTGGACCTACAAGCTGTGCTCTCTTAGAACTGAGGAATCCTTCTGCACACAGAGGAATACGAGACAGAGGGGTTTTTACGGTGCGTTTAAGGACCGCTGTACAAAGTAGGATGCTACTCCGCCCGCAAGAAATGATAAATTATAATAATCGATTTTCATTTCCAGATGAGGTGGTTCGGGCATCTGGTCCGGATGCCACCCGAACGCCTCCCTAAGTAAGTGTTTAGGGCACATCCAACCGGTAGGAGGCCACGGGGAAGACCCAGGACACGTTGGGAAGACTATGTCTCCCGGCTGGCCTGGGAACGCCTCGAGATCCCCCGGGAAGAGCTAGACGAGTTGGTTTGGGAGAGGGAAGTCTGGGTTTCCCTGCTTAGGCTGTTGCCCCCGTGATCCGACCTCGGATAAGCGGAAGAAGATGGATGGAATAATGGATTTTATTTGTTATGCACTTTTCATTAAAATACATTTTAAACTAATACGCTCACACTATTATGCTAGATCCACTCGACCTCCATTGCACTGGTCGCCCGGGGGGGTGGGGAGTCCCCCACATCTGCGGTCTTCTCCAATGTTTCTCATTGTATCCCATTGGGTTTGAGTTTTTTCTTGCCCTGATGTGGGCTCTGAGCAGAGGATGTTGTTGTGGCTTGTGCAGCCCTTTGAGACACTCGTGATTTAGGGCTATATAAATAAACATTGATTGATGATAATAATAATAATTGATCAGATTTATATAACACTTTTAGACATACAGTTGTGATCAAAATTATTCAACCTCCACACAATTTTGGTGTTTTAGCAAGTTGGACATTCCGTATTTTGTTTATAGTCATATCAAATAAAGATGTGTCAAATAGACAAATGCAACTTAAATTGTAACACTGTATTTTACAAAATACCAAAAAAGGACATTTTTCTTAATATCTCATTGACAAAATTATTCAACCCCCTAGTTACATGCATCTTTAGTACTTAGTAGAACACCCTTTGGCAGTAATGACATCCTTCAAAGGTGATACATAACCGGACACAAGCTTCTTGCAACCATCTACAGGTATTTTAGCCCATTCCTCTTGGGCAAAGGCCTCCAGTTCGTTCATATTCTTGGGCTTGTGTGCTGCAACTGCCTTCTTCAAGTCCCACCACAGGTTAGCTATAGGATTTAGGTCTGGCCACTGTGAAGGCCACTCCAGAGTCTTCCGGCCCTTCTTCTGCAACCACTCTGATGTTGATTTGGAGGTATGCTTGGGATCCTTGTCCTGTTTAAGGTCCAATGTCTCCCAGGCCTCAGCTTCGTCACTGACTTCATGACATTTGCACCTAATATATCCTGGTAGGAAATAGTATTCATAATGCCTTGAACGCACTGGAGAGTCCCGATACCTGAGGCAGAGAAACAGTCCCAGAGCATGATTGACCCCCCACCATGCTTAACAGTAGGCAAGGTGTTCTTCTCTTTGTAAGCTTCATTTTTTCTCCTCCAGACATAACGTTGATTCATAGGCCCAAAGAGTTCCAGTTTTGTCTCATCATTCCATAGAGCAGTTTCCCAAAACCTTTGAGGTTTGTCCAGATGATTTTTGGCATACTGGAGTCTATTTTTCTTGTGCCTGGGAGTCAGAAGTGGGGTGCGCCTGGGAGTTCTGGCATGGAGGCCTTCATTTCGTAGTGCGTGCCTTATTGTCTGGGACGAAACCTGCGTTCCCCCCTCTGCAATGTCCTGTTGTAGTTCCTCAGCTGTTACCCGGGGGTTTTTCACCACTGTACTGCACACAGCATCGTCTTTCTACCACGCCCAGGTAGTGTTTCCACTGTGCCTTTAGCTTTAAACTTGCAAATTATGCTCCCAACTGTGTCTCTTAGAATGCGTAATGTCTTTGCTTTTTTCTTATATCCATATCCTTTCTTATGAAGAGAAATTACCTCCTCTCTTGACTTCTTTGACCACTCCCTGGACTTCACCATGTTGCAAATACACCATTGACCATCTACAAGAAGCTGAGCGTCACAGTCTTTTTCAATCAGTTTAATTGTTGCTCGTTATGGTTCTAATCACATCTACAGGTGTTTTCAACACCTGATTGAAAATACCTTATTCAAATTCTGTTCTTAAGAGTCATGATCTTCAAGGGGTTGAATAATTTTGTCAATGAGATATTAAGAGAAATGACACTGTTTGGTATGTTACAAAATATAATGTTGTAATTCAAGTTGCATTTGTCTATTTAAAGCATCTGTAATTTTTATATGACTATAAACAAAATAGGGAATAAATGTCCAACTTGATAAAACATAAACATTGTGAGGGGGTTGAATAATTTTGATCACAACTGTAGACTTAGACTTCCTTTTATTGTCATTCAAATTTGAACTTTACAGTCCAGATACGTGTTGCATTAGCTCGTTGTAGTGCAGGATAAAAGAGCAATAAGGTGCAGATATAAGTAAATAGATTTGATTTTGTAGACACTCAATGCGCTTTACAGTGAAAACTGGGAATCGAACATTAAGTCACTCCACATTAAAGTGCTACAGTACAAACCATTATTGAAAACCATAAATGTTTAGCCATTAAAACAGATGAAATACTAAGACTAAAACACTACCAGTAAAGCATAAGAAACACACAACGTGGGTTTTCTAACAGTGTGTTTAAATATTTTAGTAATTTAAAAATAATAACTTGGTTAAAAGATGTGTAAGTGCCTTTTGAGCACATTCTGCAAAACAACAATATAATAATGATAACTGTAATAATATTACGTTACAGCATTTTCGGTACTTTGTTGAGGGTTTGTACGGGTGCTTAAAAACCTACAAAATGCTTGTATTTTAATGTTGTGTTTTCAAGGTCTGAAACATACTTGAATTTTGGGTGAAGTGCTTGTAAATGCTTGGAAATGTTCATCATATTTCTCAGCAGTCTGACTCAATAGGAAAATTATAAAATGGAAAAAAATAAAATAAGTTTAGGTTGATTGGCAACACTAAATAGCCCTAGTGTGGGAATGAGTTTCAATGTTGTCTGTCTGTCTGTGTTGGCCCTGTGATGAGTGGGCGACTTGTCCAGGGTGTAAACCGCCTTCCGCCCAAATGCAACTGAGATAGGCTCCAGGACCCCCCGCAACTCCAAAATGGATAAGCGGTAGACAATGGATGGATGGATGGAAGTTTCCTTAAAAATGAAAGCACACGCTTGATCTTATAAGGCTCTGTGTTGCCCCGAAGAGGACAGTGGTGCATCGGTCCATCATGCTGGGAGGTTGTCATTTTAATGAACATTGGATGGAAATTATTTGTCCATTATTGGACTTGTTTGTACTGTGAAGGTAATGTAATCTATAATTTGTAACCTTTTTCACAACCTAGAGGTGAGTTAATTTGAATGATTTTGTAGTTTTTACTGTTTGGTTCAAACACTGATGACATCTATTAAACAGACAAGAAGCAAGGAATTAAACAGAGACAGAATTCAATTCAGCTCATTGAGGAGAAACATCTGGGCTGTACTCTTTGTACAGTCTTCCACCACGCTCTGACGAAAGATTGTCCACCTCCTCTTTTATTTGGACTTTCCCTGATTACATGGTAACAGGTGTTTCTAAGGGGACGGGGGTCGTTAAGAGCCGCTGCCTTAAGTCACAAAACAGTTCAAAGAACAAGTGCTTGGAGGGGGATCAGGTCCTGCTTCCTCTCCGCTTTGTAGATCTCGGGTCAAGACACAATCTTCCTGTGGATTACAACAGATCAAAGAAACTGACACCTTCATGTCGCTTCCCATCCTACACAGTGGAGTTTTACAGGCCTTTTGATTGGTAAGATCATAGACAGCTTTTGTCTGCTCGCCGGGAACTCATTGAAACACTACGTTTTGTGATAAATTAGATCTATTTATTATGACACATACACAACATTGTAGTATGCATTTCAAGCATTTAAGTCTCACCTTAAAACTCATTTGTATACTCTAGCCTTTAAATAGACTCCCTTTTTAGACCAGTTGATCTGCTGTTTCTTTTCTTTTTCTTCTATGTCCCACTCTCCCCTGTGGAGGGGGTCCGGTCCGATCCGGTGGCCATGTACTGCTTGCCTGTGTATCGGCTGGGGACATCTCTGCGCTGCTGATCCGCCTCCGCTTGGGATGGTTTCCTGCTGGCTCCGCTGTGAACGGGACTCTCGCTGCTCTGTTGGATCCGCTTTGGACTGGACTCTCGCGACTGTGTTGGATCCATTGTGGATTGAACTTTCACAGTATCATGTTAGACCCGCTCGACATCCATTGCTTTCCTCCTCTCTAAGGTTCTCATAGTCATTATTGTCACCGACGTCCCACTGGGTCATTATTGTCACCGATGTCCCACTGGGTGTGAGTTTTCCTTGCCCTTATGTGGGCCTACCGAGGATGTCGTGGTGGTTTGTGCAGCCCTTTGAGACACTAGTGATTTAGGGCTATATAAGTAAACATTGATTGATTGATTGATTGATTGCTCTTGTTATTTTTGTTGTCTACTTAACTTTTCTGGCTCGGTGAAAGCAAAAAAAGTCAACATTGTTTCTTTTTGTAAATTTGTTATAGCCACAGTTAGAATAGAATAGAAAGTACTTTATTGATCCCTGGGGGAAATTCAGCAAAGTTATAAGGCTAGATATGCTTAATGAAAGGTGGCTGAGGTGTTGTGAAACAAACTAAATATTTTCCTTTAGTTTATTATTTTTATACTAATGTGGAACGGTTTTGTTAATGAATTAGTAAAATTGACATTTTGAGGGTGCGTGTATTTATATGACGTTATGCAGTTTACAAGCACAAATACAGTGTGAATCAATCCGTGCTGTTTGATGTCACTGAGTACTGTAAGTAAGAAAAAGAACAAGAAATTTGAAAAACAGCACAAATGGAGACACGTTTGCAAACACCACTGACATTGAATAGTTTACAACTGCTTCATTGTCTATGGCCCATTCAGTTAATGATAATTGTTGTTTCAATGTTAGGCTTAGGTTTTAGCAGATTTTCCCTATTTTTCCTACAGACAGTATTTGGTGACCTCAAACAACAAGCCTATGGATTGATTCACACTGGTTTTACGGGAAAAACCGAAAAATGTATCTTAAAAGTGCTTGAATTTGGCCATGGAATAGGTGTACGAACCCTGTTTGTCTTTGTATGAAATGTAAACACAGCGCTGTGACGTGTGTCGATGGGACGGCAGGAAGTGCTGGCGTATTTGTAGCTGTGCTTTAAGGTGCCGCACTACCCTGAGGCGTCATGTCTTTGGGATGAACCGCACGTCTCCTTAGAATAAACCAAATTGGACTCGCCGTACGATTGCAAAGAAGAAAAACATGTGTTCCTATTTGTAAGCCACCCGTGTGTCTTCATGGTGCGTTATGGGGGCGGGAGGGTTGTTTTAATATGGACAGAAAACATACCCCCGTCGCACACAACCCGTGACCCCGCAGCCGCACTCCCCGAAGCTATATATTTTTTCATCACATCACACGCCATTCCTGCCGCCCCTATCTAGGTTGCTGGGGGAAGAGCAGGGAGATCCAGGGCCCTCGTAGAAAGGGAGGGGGGGTAGTACCGACCAAGGGAGAACCTTCCCCGGTTCAGCCTTCTGAAGCTCTTCTCGTCAGGGTGACAGATCGGCGGTGACACCAGCACTAGAGGAGACGGCACCGGGCTCAGGGGGTGGGGACAGAGCGCCATCATTTGCCCTCCGTTAATGCTAGTCAAGCTATTTTTCATGCTGGCAAGGAGAGAGGGGCTGGAGTATAATTAATTTGATTATCTTATGGCCTAATGCGGTTGACAGCGGATGAAGTGGGCGGAAGGGGGCGGGGGGGCGTTGACAGTGTTGGTGGCGAGGTTTGGGGTGAATGAGTTTTTGGTGTGTTGATGGTGGATGAAATATGTATTTAAATGCGGCAGCAGGCTTTGGCAGGTAATATGTATGCCTTTACGGAATGGTAATGATTTGCTTTTTTTAAAGGGGAAGAAGCCAAGAGGCGAAAGATAAGTAAACAGGACGCAAACGACGTCTCAGCGTTTTGACTGACAGGCGGCATGATTGAATCTACGGCGTCCGAACGCACCGCTCCCTGCGAAATATGTTGTTTCATATTCATTCACCTTCAAGTAATGCGGGCCTTCGTCGCAGTCAAAAAGACTGACATTGAAGAGGTTGACTGATTATGCCGCGTTTTGTCTCATCCTGTCGTGTCTTATCGCAGGATGTGGCGGCGAGAGCGTTGGCTGGTTGTCCTTGCCAAAGCGCCATTGACGATATTACGGAGGAGGTGGAATATGCTGATGAAGCCGGAGACCACCACCACCAACAACGCCACGGCCGAGTATTTACATCAGACGCTGACCTTAGTTGTCAGCAGGGCCACGGTGAGATTCACTGGGTGTGCGTGCGACCGTGTATTTATGTCTGCCGTGCACGCGTCACATGATAGCCAATGCGCATACCCCCGGATCTGTGTCTTGTGGCCGCCATCGTGATGCAAGTGAGTGACTGCTTGACACGACATGTCATCTCAGTGCATTTCTGCGTGTCAGTATCCCACCATCTATGCATGAATTACCGCATGCACTGCACACGCAAGGCTCACCACACAGACCCATCAATCCTTTTTCTACCGCTTGTCCCTTTTGGGATCGCAGGGGTGTTTTGAGCCTATCCCAGCTGCATTCGGGCGGTAGGCGGGGTACACCCTGGACAAGTCGCCACCTCATCACAGGGCAAACACAGATGGACAGACAACATTCACACTCACATTCACACACTAAGGCCAATTTAGTGTTGCCAATCAACCTATCCCCAGGTGCATGTCTTTGGAGGTGGGAGGGAACCCACGCAGTCACGGGGAGAACATGCAAACTCCACACAGAAAAATACCGATTGAACTCAGGACCTTCGTTTTGTGAGGCTCATGCACTAACTTAACCCCTCTTCCACCGTGCTGCCAACCACACAGACCCATTCATTTTTAATATTGTACAGGAAGGAAGTAGTTACACACAGCTACCATGAATTGATTAACGTGGACTCCGACTTAAAGGGGAACATTATCACCAGACCTATGTAAGCGTCAATATATACCTTGATGTTGCAGAAAAAAGACCATCAATTTTTTTAACCGATTTCCGCACTCAAAATGTGTGAATTTTGGCGAAATAAACGCCTTTCTATTATTCGCACTCGGAGCGATGACGTCACAACGTGATGTCACATGGGTAGTCAATCCGCCATTTTCTCAAACACCAAGTCAAATCAGCTCTGTTATTTTCAATTTTTTCGACTGTTTTCTGTACCTTGGAGACATTATGCCTCGTCGGTGTGTTGTCGGAGGGTGTAACAACACGATCAGAGACGGATTCAAGTTGACTTATGTGGAGTGTGCATCGATTAGCACGGCATGCTAATCGATGCTAACATGCTATTTTGGCTAGCTGTATGTACATTTTTAGCTATATTTGCAGCCAGCCTTTCCCTCCACCTACATTTAATGCCAAACAAACTCTTACCAATCGACGGATTTAAGTTGCTCCAGTGTCAGAAGATGCGAAAGTCCTGATCGTTTGGTCTGCACATTTTACCGGCGATGCTAAGGCAGACATGGCACAGAGATGTATGGATATCCTGCAGATGCATTTCCAACGATAAAGTCAACAAAATCACAAAGGTGAGTTGTGTCGATGTTATTGACTTATGTGCTAATCAGACATATTTGGTCACGGCATGACTGCCAGTTAATCGATGCTAACATGCTATTTAGGCTAGATATATGTACATTTGTAGCTATATTTGCATCCAGCCTTTCCCTCCACCCACATTTAATGCCAAACAAACACTTACCAATCGATGGATTTAAGTTGCTCCAGTGTCACAAGATGCGAAAGTCCCGATCGTTTGGTCTGCACATTTTACCTGCGATGCTAAGGCAGACAGGGCACTCAATCGTTGGTTAGAAGGCGATCGCCAAATAGCGTCAATAGCTATTCGCTCAATAGCTTCAGTTTGTTCTTCAATTTGGTTTTCGCTATCTGCCTCCATACTCCAACCATCCGTTTCAATACATGCGTAATCTGTTGAATCGCTTAAGCCGCTGAAATCCGAGTCTGAATCCGTGGTAATGTCGCTATATTTTGCTGTGCTATCCCCCGTTTTGTTTGTATTGGCATCACTGGATGACGTCACAGGAAAATGGACGATGGCTTCACAGATAGCGAAAATCAGGCACTTTAAAGCCTTTTTTCGGGATATTCCATGATGGATAGAATTTTGAAAAAAACTTCGAAAAATAAAATAAGCCACTGGGAACTGATTTTTATTGGTTTTAACCCTTCTGAAATTGTGATAATGTTCCCCTTAAAACAAGTTGAAATCTTATTCGCCTGTTACCATTTAGTGGTCAATTGTACAAATATGTACTGTACTGAGCAATCTACTAATAAAAGTCTCCATCAATCAATCAATACAAGCGCGTGAAAGAATACTTAGCCGCGTGTTGCCACGCTGAGAGAGGACAAGTCACTCTTGTTCTTTTTAGTTAACTTGGTTTTGGAATAGGATCCAGCCCCCCAGCTATCCCAACAGGGACAAGCCCTAGAAAATAGATGGATGGATGTCTACCCTAACCTGACTCTCGCCAGATCCTTGTAGTTCGCTGAGCTCCAAACAAGCATCTGGGATCAAGGGCAATGTTAACTCCTCCAAGATAGCAAAAAATAATGAACCAATCAGGATCGCCGGACGGGATTTCATAGATGTGACATAGGGCCGAAGGGACTGTTTGATTCAAACATCAATAGCGGCACACAGCGAGGAGTCCTGTGCTTTAAATTGATTCTGCTATGGCAACTGTTTTGTCAAATCTATCAAATATTTAATATAGTATAATATATTTAATATAACTTTTCGCTCTGTTGTTATCCAATATGTCGGCTGTTCTGTTTTGGATTTCCCCGCGTCTCTCTCATTAGCGTCACAGGTTGATTACGTGTGAGTGGTTTATGTAGCACGTCATTCAAGATAACGGACAAGTGGTTTATCCAATCACATACGATTATTTTTTTTTTTACAAGGCCCCGCCTTCTGAAATAAATTTTCTATTGAGAAGTCCCAGATCCTTGTGTGAAGCTCAGCGAACTACAAAGATCTGGCAAGACTCAGGTCATGTCTCCCTGGCATGACGCAGACTCTTATGATGGCTGTGCGTCAAGGAAAAGTGAAGTGAAATCAGAAAGGAGAAAAATGCCGACTAACATTGGCCACATGTTGACATGTTCCTATATTTAACACGGTGTCACTGTTCTAACTGTGTGTAATGTCTCAGTGGCCTAAAATTTACTTATTTAAAAAAAAAAACCTCTTCCTTGTTTTTGATGAATAATTAGGCATACTACGCTACTATATTTTAATGTTGGTCATAATGGTGTGTTTTCCGAGGTTGTACCTGGTAAAAAAAAGTTTGAGAACCACTAGTCTAAGGCACAGCGCTTCAAAGAACTATTTTTTTTAACAACCCACCACACATGCCAAAAAATACTATTACCGTATTTTCCGTACTATAAGCCGCACTAAAACCCTTTTTTTTTTTTCCTCAAACCTCGACAGTGCGCCTTTTAACCCTGTGCGCTTAATGTAAGGAATATTTTTGGTTGAGCATACCCACCTCGAAGCTATTATATTTGGTACATGGTGTAATGAAACAACAGAAGAATAAGTGATTATTACATTTCAACAGAAGTGTCGATAGAACATGGTAAAATAGAAAGTAAGCTGATATTCACAGTAAATGAACGAGTATATTATTAATTCATTTTCTACCGCTTGTCCTTAATAATTTTGACAAAATAATACAATGGGAAAATGACACAATATGTTACTGCATATGCATAAATTAGGAGCCTTTGTTTGTTTACTCACTCCTAAAAGACAAGTTATCTTGTGGCGGTATAGCTCGGTTTGTAGAGTGGCCGTTCCAACAACTTGAGGGCTCCAGGTTCGATCCCCACTTCCGCCATCCGAGTCACTGCCGTTGTGTCCTTGGGCAAGACACTTTACCCACCTGCTCCCAGTGCCACCCACACTGTTTTAAATGTAACTTAGATATTGGGTTTCACTATGTAAAGCGCTTTGAGTCACTAGAGAAATCGCTATATAAATATATAATTCACTAATGATAAGTGTGACCAGTAGATGGCAGTCAAACATAAGAGATAAGTGTAGACTGCAAAATGATGGGTCTCATGTAAACACCAACATTTTACATGTTTTATTGAAAATATACAGCTTACACACAGCGCTCAAAAATCTATCAATGTTTTAATACGACTTTGGTAAGCTATGAAACCGCACCGCTTGAAAGCGGCTTGAAGATGATCTCGTAAACATAATCTATGCAACATTTTCACTAAAGAACCACCATTACATGTTATGTAGACCACAAGGAAGTGTTTTCAATTTAGAAAAAAATTATAATATAACGACTCCTTTAATGCGCCCTATTATCCGGTGCTCCTAATATATGAAAAAAGGTTAAAAAAAAAATAGACCATTCATCGGCAGTTTGTTTTATAATCCGGTGTCCCCTAAGGTCTGTAAAATACAGTACAACAACAACAGAAAATACATAGAACGTATAATAAAGGTGTAACGTTGTCGCTAACAACACAAATAGACAGGCAGGCTGTTGTTTTCTTTTTCAAAATATATGAATCCTATATTCATACTGGGCAGATATCATCAAAAAATCAAGTATTGGATGATATCGGCTTGCACCAACAATCTCCGATACAAGCGCTCCAGCAGCGTGTTTGCATTTTGCAATGCTAAGTACTCTTAATGTTCTCCAATAAGCACACAAGGTTGGTCTTTTTCTTTTATTTTAGTCAAGTCGTTTACAAAAAGTACACATGGAAGGCAATTGCCTATTAGGAGCTTGAAGTTACACAACAGCTAAGCACAGAATAGCACACGAGTTAATCAATCAATGTTTATTTATATAGCCCCAAATCACAAATGTCTCAAAGGACTGCACAAATCATTACGACTACAACATCCTCGGAAGAACCCACAATAGGGCAAGGAAAACTCACACCCAATGGGCAGGGAGAATTCACATCCAGTGGGACGCCAGTGACAATGCTGACTATGAGAAACCTTGGAGAGGACCTCAGATGTGGGCAACCGCCCCCCCCCCCCCCCCCCCCCCTCTAGGGGACCGAAAGCAATGGATGTCGAGCGGGTCTAACATGAGTTAAACACCACTTTTGCCAATATAAACACAAATCAAATAATTATAGTTGCATATCACTTACAGATTGAAAGTCACTAAATCAGAAGTATCCGGTGCATCAGATAACTTCCTGTATGTTGCTTATTGGTTACATTATACTGATTTACTTGAATAGAAAGACGTTAAAAAAGTTCCAATTATGAATTATATATGCATAGCATACGATTTTGTGTTTGTTATCTTTTTGAAGCAATCGAGGATAAATTGTGTGATCTCCTTGGCTGCCACCAGCAGATGCACTTATGATTCAGTGGTCTGGCATCACATGAAAGTAATGACCTGCTAATCCACTTCTTCTCCTTCTTCTTGATGCTTAAAGTGCTTCCTGGAGATGTGCTTCCATCATGCTCGTTCAGGAGTTCCAGAGGTTATCAGTGGATCTCTGGCATCAACGGGCTACAAAGTCAAGACTGCGGGATAACGAGCCAGACTGCGGCAGCTTTCATACTCTTGCAAAGTAAGCATAATAGGATGTACTTTTTTTTGTATAAAAAACTCTAATAACTCCTTGACACTGACTATACAGTAACTAGTCGACTTGGCTCACTTATCCAGGCACTACTGCGGAACCTCATTTATGTCAACAGTCAAAGGGGTTGTTTCTGTGAAAAATAGGTTTGTTTATGTCGCTAACGTTGTAGTACTTCATCATTATCGCTGAGGAGTGTGAAACGACAACAGCAATACAACTACTTGGTAGTTACACAGCATTAAAATATACACATAGTGCCTTCCTGTTTAGTGCAAAGTGAGCTTTAACATAAAAGCACAGTCGTATTAACCTGGATTTTACCAAACCCTCAAACAAAATATTTTTTTAGACTGGCAGAAGAAAGATGTACAAAGGCGTTATTGTCATTGTCTTCAAGACATAGAACGACAAACTCCCTTCTTGTCGCCCATGGACACACACCTGTTGTTGACTTGGGACTGACTGGCAAGGACACCAAGGCCACAGAACAGAGGCACGCAGCTGGTTTAAACACACACACATGCATCCACAAAAAATATACGCCACACACACATACCCCACCCACCATCCAACGCCCTTGACGGGAATCCTTTAAGGTAGTGGTCCCCAACCACCGGGCAGAAGGATTTTATATAAATTTACTTTTTATTTGTTTTATTTATTTTTCTTATTAAATCAACATAAAAAACACAAAATACACTTACAATTAGTGCACCAACCCCAAAAAACTCCCTTTTTCATGACATTAAAATGAAATATAAATTAAAAAAAATTATTTCCCCCCCCCCCACTTCTGCCGGACCGCAGGACAAATTATCAAGCATTGACCGGTCCGCAGCTACAAAAAGGTTGGGGACCACTGCTTTAAGGGGTGATGGACAGCCTTCCACCGTAGCCCCCACTCCCTCCCCTCTGTTGCAAGTCTCGAGGTGTATGTTGTAATATGTATATGTGCTTTGCTATGGAAGTTTTTTCCCACTCCAGACTGGGCCCCCTTATGAGCCCAGTCTAAATTTTATTTATTTTTCTCATCCTCCCCCAGCGTTTACCTTTTTCCCATCTTTTATGGGTCGCCCTTGTGGCTCGCTAACGTTGTTAGCATAAATGAATAGGATTAAACTTAGAGAAAATTAGCATCACGGCCAACGGAGAAATATTTTCGGTTCATTATGAGACTGTGGTGGTACATAAACCGAGCTAGCTAGAGATATTGGACCCAAAATCATTTAACAAGTACAGGAACAGCTAAGCTAGCTTGAGTGGAAGTCTGCTAGAGTAGCCTACAGTCACACAGTAACAAGCAATTACACCTCTATTAAACTTAAATATGTTAGATAAAATATATTTACCCCAGTAATACCATCAACACTTACCTGACTAGATGAAGTCCTTGGGCTCAAATACTAGTGTGGCCTCAACAGCCCTGTTGTAGTGTGCAGCATGCTGGGAATTATCTGTGCATGTGATGGAGGAATGCACTGTGAAGGGTTGAAATTCTTCTGAATTTGCATTAAATCAGGTAGTTTTAGCTAATAATTATGCTGCAAGATCTAGCATGTTGCATTCAATGTTTATTCCCATTAATTCCCATATGTTTCTGTTAATTCCCTTGAAAAGTTTCCAATTCTGAATTTTTCCGGAATTTTGCAACCCTAAAAGTGACTCCCAGACACATTGGGTGCTGATGGTTCTCGAGTTTTTCTCCGTCCCAGGTTACGTAAAGCAACCATTTGGCCTGTCTGTTCGAGAGATCTGAGCTCTGCCGGGGTTTGCGCGCAGGTGGTTTTACAGAAAGCATCAGAAATCCGAATCAGAAATACTTTATTAATCCCCGGGGAAAATTACAATTTTCAGCACAATCCCATTCAAAATCAAACAAACATTACAGGGGGACAGAACAGGATCGCTGACGGGTCTGCCAATTTCCGATGCCCCTTAAAAGGGGGGGGGGGTCGGTCTAAGCCTGGGCTCCTGGAGAGGGGGTCCAGACAGACGCCAAGGGAAAAACAACTCATAGCCCTAGCACACATCCGTCTTGCATATGTGTAAGAGGGAAACATCAAAGGACATTAAAGACATTAAAGGAGCAGAGCTGATGCAACCAGCCATTTCTACATACTGCTGTGAATAAAAAGTAAAAGAAACATATTCACTGTGGTGGCCTCTGTGGTGTTCCACATCATTGTCTGCTGGGGTACAGGGAGCATGGCCAGAGACAGAAGCAACCAAGAGAGTCAACTCCACTCTCGGCCAGTGTCCAGCCCTAAATCACCAGTGTCTCAAAGGGCTGTACAAACCACAACACAAACCACAACGACATCCTCGTAAGGGCAAGGAAAACTCACACCCAATGGGACGTCGGTGACAATGACTATGAGAAACCTTGGAGAGGACCGCATATGTGGGCAACCCCCCCACCACCTCTAGGGAAACCGAAAGCAATAGATGTCGAGCGGGTCTAACATGATACTGTGAAAGTTCAATCCATATATAGTGTCCATAGTGGATCCAACACAACCGTGAGAGTCCAGTCCAAAGTGGATCCAACACAGCAGAGAGAGTCCCGTCCACAGTGGAGCCCGCAGGAAACCACCACAAGCGGAGTCGGATCAGCAGCGCAGGGATGTCCCCAACCGATACACAGGGGAGCGGTCCATCCTGGGTCCCGGCTCTGTACGAGGACAGCCAGCACCTCATCCATGGCCACCGGACCGGACCCCCTCCAGTGTGACAGAGGAGAAAAAGAAAAGAAACATCAGATCAACTGGTCTAAAAAGGGAGTCTATTTAAAGGCTAGAGTATTAAAATGGTGTTTAAGGTGAGACTTAAATGCTTCTACTGAGGTAGCATCTCGAACTGTTACCGGGAGGGCATTCCAGAGTACTGGAGCCCGAAGGGAAAACACTCTATAGCCCGCAGACTTTTTTTGGGCTCTGGGAATCCCTAATAAGCCGGATTCCTTTGAACGCAGGTTTCTTGCCGGGACATATGGTACAATACAATCGGCAAAACAGGCTGGAGCTAGACCTTGTAGTATTTTATACGTAAGTAGTAAAACCTTAAAGTCTCGCTCTGCTGGCCATTGAGAGGACAATTGTCAAATCCCTGGAAAAGACGCCTTCTTTGTACGTCAGGGTCACAGATCACTTTCTCAAAAAGGAACAGAGGGTAGGATTTACGTATAAATAAACCAACACATTTTATGATGTCGGCCGAAATTGAGCTTCCCTTCCTTGACGGACCAGCATACGCCACTGTTTTGGGTGTAGCACAAACGCCCCAAAAACAGCCTCCCCTCTGCCCTATTCTCCTTTTCTTCTCTTTGTTAGCATGCATGATGTGCAATAGAGACTCAAAGCCTGCGTTCGTGTCCCATATTTAAAAGTGCAGGCAAAGACCTTGTGTCAGTGTGACGTCTGCAATCAGAGCGGAATACCAAACAGCAAACTTCATCTCCAAAACAAGGAGGACGCCTTCAAAATACGTCTAAATCCCAGACACTTCTTGAATGTCCACATGTCGGGCGATGGTCTTATCATTTTTTGCCCTGCAGAAGTTTTAAAGTGAACGCTTTTTACAGTCTATCTGTAGTTTTACCCTCCTCCTCCTCCTCTCTGCCCGCATTCCCTTTTTTTTGATGGAGAAAGATGAAAAGCATATTTAATGTTTATCGCGGTGCTCGGCTGAACCGCCTTCACAGCGCCGAGACAATATTAAACAAGTTAATATTTAATGAAACGGCCTCTTTTGTATGAGGATGAAGTAGTCTGAGACGGTGGTGTTGGCAAAGGCAAAACAAACTTGAAGCTCTTTCAAATCATTGCAAGTAGAGAAAGGAGACTTGGCTTTGAGCGTTTTTTTTTTTTTTTTAGTGCAGACATGAGGCGTACGCTCGCACTTTTACTGGGAGGGACAAACACCATTAGCATGGTGCCGCCGCTTAGCTTTTGTTACAAAAAACATCAACAAGGCTTTCTTCTTTATGCTGCTCAAATGCACAGGTTTGCTTTATTGCTAAAACAGCCCCAAGGACACACAGCCTCCCTAAAAAAACACCAAAGTCAAGTTGAAGCATGTAAAAATTATACTATATAACAGTGATTCTTAACCATAGGGACGTGGCCCGTTGTTGGGGTGCACGCGCCTCCTAGAGCAGTATTCTCAATCTTTTTTCAGTGATGTACCCCCTGTGAACATTTCTTTAATTCAAGTACCCCCTAATCAGAGCAAAGATTTTTTTTTTTTTAAATATTCTAAAAAATGGCAACAATTAAAAAATCCTTTATAAATATATTCATTGAATAATAGTTTAACAAAATATGAATGTAAGATCATAAACTGTGAAAAGAAATGCAACAATGCAATATTCAGTGTTTCCAGCTAGATTTTTTGTGGACATGTTCCATAAATATTGATGTTAAAGATTTATTTTTTTGTAAAGAAATGTTTAGAATGAAGTTCATGAATCCGGATGGATCTCTTTTACAATCCCCAAAGAGGGCACTTTAAGTTGATGATTACTTCTATGTGTAGAAATCTTTATTTATAATTGGAGCACTTGTTTATTTTTCAACAAGTTTTTGGTTATTTTTAGATCTTTTTTTCCAAATAGTTCAAGAAAGACCACTACAAATGAGCAATATTTTGCACTGTTATACAATTTAATAAATCAAAAACTGATGACATAGTGCTGTATTTTACTTCTTTATCTCTTTTTTTCAACCAAAAATGCTTTGCTCTGATTTTTTAATTAAAAAAATGTTCACAGGGGGTACATCACTGAAAAAAGGCTGAGAACCACAATGACTCGATCAATATTTTTATCCTCACAAAATCTTTTGTTGTTTTTGGTATTGTTTCCAAACTCAAGAAATACGTCCATGGACACACGATGACTGTTTGGGCAAAAACCAAAGGATTTAAATTGGTGCCAATAGAAGGACATTTTTTAGCTATTTAATTGATATTGCTACGCCGCCCCTGGAACTACATGGTATTATATCGATACCCAAATGTGCAGTATCACCCAACACTAATGTAACGATTCCAAACAACAGAAGAATAAAGTTTTTTTGCACTTGTATTTTTTTTTTTTTTTTGTCCTGTCTAGCTTCTCAGGCAAATCATTTTGTTGATGTAAATGCCCATATCGGCTGTACAAATTTACTTTACAAAAGAGAAGTGTGGAACACTTCTCTTGTTGCCTTATTTGTATTTTACTTTATTTAAATGGATACATATATATTTAAATGTATATATTATTATTATTATTTGGTGCCAGAGCAGTAGGGGATAGAAAGAGAAAAAAAGGAAGACAGAGGAGGAAATTCCGGGGACAACAGAGAGATGAGACAGAGGGACAAAAACAACAATAGCAATAACCACAACAATAGAACAACATCAGCAAGTACACATATGATGGTAAAAGTGATAGCAAAGAAGCAGTTTGTGAAATAAATAATAATACAGAAATTACAAAGAACATTATTACACTACGTATGGAGCAATACAAATACCAATAGAAATAGAACTGTTAATAATGAATAATACAAATTACCTCTATTATCAACAATGCAATTGTTCATATGTAATGGTAACTTGAAATACAAAAAAAGCAGATGAATGGAGGGGAAGAAAGAGAAGCCAGCTATATTAACCTTGTAGATTGTTATAGTAACTATAGGTTAAGCTTTGTCAGTGTGCCATGTGCTTGTATATGTACAGTATGTGTAAAGTGTTTGCTTTTTACATTTTGACAAAAGTTTTTTTATTTTATTTGTCAAACTACCCACGGCTGACAAGAAGTCAGTATGTAAATGCCTCGCCATTTTGTAAATGATAGGTATGGAAATGCAACATTTATTCAACTTGGTCTCAAACTTGTCTGTGCCAGGCTTGTTGGTTGAATTTTTTTGGACCTATTTTCAGCTTTATAGGCAGAATGGAGCGACTTCCATAGGCTCCTTTGTAAGCAGACAATTGATCGCATTTATTTACTACGTAGAATGCATTAAAAAATTTGAAAAAAAAAACATGTTCTTGTCTTACATAAGAATTGTGAATGATAGGCAAAATTCCAAAAAACTCCTCCTGCTCCGACCCGGCTGCACCAAATGATAATATTAATCCATTTAATAAAGTAGAATACAAATAAGGCAATAAGAGAAGTATCATACACTTTTCTTTTGTAAAGTAAATCTGAACAGCCGATATGGGCATCTACATCAACTATATGATTTGCTTGAGAAGTAATAATAAAATATAAAAAAAAATGTTTCCTATATCTCTCCCGTCGAAAGGCAAAACCCAGTAACTAAATTTTGGTCAAAACTGAGCTGATAATAATTTTGGAGTTCCTAGGTGATATGCTTTACATTAGTGTATGCGATATTGTAATTTGTTCCGTAAGTAAGCTGTTACGCTCATGGCAGGACCTAGCAACTACCACATAACCGCGTAGATACAACAGAAAAACCTAGTATCTCAAGGGACCAATCGGAGCTTCTTTGTCAGTCGCCTTATTGTCTTTAATGAGACATTTGCAAGAATGGGGGCCGACGGTCAACCTGATTATGTGATATTATGGCACGAGGGGATATTTGGAAGATTGGCCCAGGATGTTGCAAGCACCTTCATTAAATGTATTGTTCTTGATTCTTCCCCTTGCATACTCTTTTGGGCAGATAACTGTGGAGGTCAAAATAAAAACTGGACGCTGTACACAGCTCTTGCCGAATGTGCAACCGCAGAATGGGGCCCACCCGAGATTGTGATAAAATATCTAGAGAAAGGGCACATGTTCACGAGAGCAGATTCAATCGGCAAGAAAATGAAAGCTCAAGAAAACATCTACACATTTGATGAATTTGTAAAAACTTTGTAAGACAGCATCAAGATAGATTGGTTTTCCTTTGTTTTCTCAAAATCAGCTAGAAGTGAGTTACTAGGTTTTGCCGTTGGACGGGAGAACTTATTTCAGCATTCTTCCTTTAGCCTCAAACTCTGATTGAAACCGTTGAGGTTTTGTTCAACTTTTCCACTTCTGTTTTTTTGATTTTCCAGGTGAGTTGGACAGCAGAAACTGGGGCCTGAAGGACATTGTCCTCGTTCACCTGTATGTGAGCAACATGGTGGACTTTGGTCCACTCAACGAGGTGTACAAGAAACACTTTACCACAAACCCTCCTGCCCGGTAAAACTGCATCCACACTGAACAAAAGAAACACTGAGGCGCTTGATTGATTGATTAGTAGATTGCACAGTTCTGTACATATTCCGTACAATTGACCACTAAATGGTAACAAATACCATGAATTGATTAATGTGGACCCCGACTTAAACAAGTTGAAAAACTTATTCGTGTGTTACCATTTAGTGGTCAATTGTACGCAATATGTACTGAACTGTGCAATCTACTAATAAAATAATCAATCAATCAATCAAAACAACCAAAAATAAGTTTTTCCAACTTGTTTAAGTCGGAGTCCACGTAAATCAATTCATTGCTGTTTTCTAAGATTCCATTATTTGATCCAAGGGTGTGTGTCCAAGCCCCGCTACCTGCTGGCCAGCTGCTGCAGATGGACTGTCTCCTCCATGACTGGAGCAAGCCCCCGGCGGAAGACAGCTTTCATCAGAGAGAGGCGTTGCACGTACAGAGTCTTTCTCACTGGGCACCCGCCAACATCGGGCCCTACAGTCAAGCCCTCAGGGTAAGGTGCTGCATCTTTTATTTTGTGGACACTCATTGTAGTCAATAGCTTATTAAATAAAATAACTATCTCACAATCGTAAAAAAAAAAAGTCCTGATTCCAGACTATGATCAGTATCACACTCAAGATGTAATCACTCGTTCCTTATCCCGTTTCCTGAAAGTTTAATCATAATTCGCTCAAAACGATTTGAGTTATCTGTAGCAGAAACTCAGTGAAAGCCTCTTGTCAGACAGCAATTGTCTTTGTCTCTGCGGGTGGAGGCGTGACGGCATGCATACACACGCACACACACACTTTGCATCACAATTTAGGGCGCACCGGGTTATAAGGCCCACCACTGATCAATAGCATGTGACATATTTTCCACCACTTTGTAATTCAGTTTTTTCGCCACATATACAGCAAGTCCTTTTTTCGCACTTTTTGTTTCTATTAATGTAGTCCAGTTTGTATCCTTCCAATTTAAAGTGTGTTCCTTTTTAGTGTCAAACTATGTTTCATGAGCTAGTAATCACTTTAAAGGGTTCTTTTAATTGTTCCAAAAAAAATGCATACAAGCTTCTGCTGTTGAAGTATACAATTGACAATTTATTGTGTGCTTTACTGTTGTAATTATAATGATTCTCTATATAATATAATCATTCTTGATGTGGTAAAAAAAATGTATCATTCTTAATTTTTGCACCTTTATGATTCACATTGCAAATGGTTTTCAGTTCAATGTGTTTTTGATTCATTTATAAATGTATATACTCAGTGTGAAATACTAATTTAAAGCAAACAAAGACATACTCGACCCATGCTACTCTCCGGTTGAACTTTTGTGGGTAGGCTGTGCTGATATATTATTCCATTTTTGCTCTATTCACTCCCTGGGAGGATTTGTCACCAACCGGTCATATATAACATAAGCTACTTGCCCTTTTTTTCCCGAGCTTCTTTCATTTTAAGTAACGACTATTTTAGTTTTTGCCTCACGGTCTCTGAGAAGTCTTCTTGAATGTATACCCCTGGAGCCCTGTTTTTCAGTGCTTTTCTGTTTTTTCCCATACCAGCTCTCTGTCTTTGTATTTTGCAAACATTACTGTCATTTTGAGCGACCTCAATCTTCTCTTTTGGCAATTTTTTCAGGATAGTGAGCTCTTTCGATGTTATATATTTTTTTGCGTCAAGAGGTAACTTATTTGATGAGATTTTTTTACATTTGGAATGTAAATACAGCTCATCATCTATGACAGTGGTCCCCAACCACCGGGGCGCGGCCCGGTACCGGGCCGTGGCCTGATTGGTATCGGGCCGCAGAATTTTTTTTTATTCATTCTTATTTAAAAAAAAAACAAAAACACAACAATTTTTTTTTTTTTTTAATTAAATCAACATAAAAAACACAATATACACTTACACCAACCATAAAAACCTCCCTTTTTCATGACAAAGGGAAAAAAAAAAATGATTACGCGTTGACCGGTCCGCGGATACAAAAAGGTTGGGGACCACTGATCTATGACATTAGCTCCATACTTCTTCTGTTTGTTTGATATTGTCATTACTGCCACAAGTGGTGGAAAAGTGTATTACAATGGAGTATGATTTCTTTCTTACTTTCTCTCTTTCTTTCTTTCTTTCTTTCTTTCTTTCTTTCTTAGTTTATTTTGAACATGAACATATTTTCAACCTAATACATCAGACAATTTAATATCATTTCACATTACATCATGTCCGAAAAGGAGTAGGAAGAAGCAAAGCTTATTTAATCCTACCCCTCTCCCACGTCAGAGCGTTTACAAATATATACATTCATTTACTGACTTTTTTTTTATAGTAAAATGAGATCCGTGAATGAGTAATACAGCAGTTTTTTAATATGTAATTAATTAATTCGGTCATTATTAACATACTGAGATGAAGAATGTCTTATTTTGAATAAGGTCGAAAGGATTGTACGGTACACAAGTATTAGTATAGTACCGCAATACTAATGAATCATTTTTGGTACTATACCACCTCTGAAAAGTACCTTTAACTGTAAAATGTAACCAAAGGCCATTGGTGGATCTACACCTTTCTCTCTATATTTATATAGCGCTTTTCTCTAATGACTCAAAGCGCTTTACATAGTGAAACCCAATATCTAAGTTACATTTAAACCAGTGTGGGTGGCACTGGGGGTACGTGGGTAAAGTGTCTTGCCCAAGGACACAACGGCAGTGACTAGGATGGCGGAAGCGGGAATCGAACCTGCAACCCTCAAGTTGCTGGCACGGCCACTCTACCAACCGAGCTATACCGCACCTAACATTCACTGTAATGGTACCAACCTACTCAGTGGCCTAGTGGTTAGACTGTCCGCCCTGAGATCGGTAGGTTTGGAGTTCAAATCCTGGCCGAGTCATACCAAAGACTATAAAAAAATGGGACCCATTGCCTCCCTGCTTGGCACTCAGCATCAAGGGTTGGAATTGGGGGTTAAATCACCATAAATGATTCCCAGGCGCGGCACCGCTGCTGCCCACTGCTCCCCTCACTTCCCAGGGGGTGATCAAGGGGATGGGTCAAATGCAGAGGACAAATTTCACCACACCTAGTGTGTGTGTGACAATCATTGGTACTTTAACTTTACAGTAGTGCAGCTAATCGATACTTCGTTGTTTTTTTTTTAATTTTAATTATGTTTTTAAACTCATCAAATATGTCCCTGGACACGAGGACGTTGAACATGACCAATGTATGATCCTGTATCTACTTGTATTGGATTAATACCCAGATTCATGGAATGATCGAAAACTAATGTAAAGTATCCAAATAGAAAAATAAGTGATAATTACATTTGAACAAAAGTGTAGATAGAACATGTTAAGGGAGAAAGTAAGCAGATATTAACAGTAAACGAACAAGTAGATTAATAATTCATTTTCTACCACTTTTCTGTAATAATTTTGACAAAATAATAGAATGGAAAGTGACACAATATGTTACTGCATATGTCAGCAGCTAAACTAGGAGCCTTTGTTTGCTTACTTACTAATAAAAGACAAGTTGTCTTGAATTTTCACTATTTTATTTAAGGACAGACTTGCAATAAAAAACATACATTTAATGTACCGTAATATTTTTTTGTTACAATAAAGCCAATAATGCCATTTTTTGGGGCCCCCTTTATACCCGGTATAGCTCGGTTGGTAGAGCGGCCATGCCAGCTACTTGAGGGTTGCGGGTTCGATATCCGCTTCCGCAATCCTAGTCAATACTGTTGTGTCCTTGGGCAAGACACTTTACCAACCTGCTCCCACTGCCATTGTAACTAAGGTTTCACTATGTAAAGCGTTTTGAGTCCCTTGAGGAAAAAGCGCTATACAAATATAATTCACTTCACTTCACATTTAGCAAAGTACTAAAAAGTATCGAAATAATTTTGGTACCGGTACCATTGATTGATTGATTGATACTTTTATTAGTAGATTGCACAGATCAGTACATATTCCGTACAATTGACCACTAAATGGTAACACCCGAATAAGTTTTTCAACTTGTTTAAGTCGGGGTCCACGTTAATCAATTCATGGTACAAATATATACTATCAACATAATACAGTCATCACACAAGTTAATCATCATAGTATGTACATTGAATTATTTACATTATTTACAATCCGGGGGGTGGGATGAGGAGCTTTGGTTGATATCAGAACTTCAGTCATCAACAATTGCATCAACAGAGAAATGTGGACATTGAAACAGTGTAGTTCTTATTTAGTAGGATATGTACAGCCAGCAGAGAACATAGTGAGTTCAGATAGCATAAGAACAAGTATATATATTAGAAGTACATTTTAGTTGTTTATAATCCGGGGAGATGGCATGTGAATGGAGGAGGGTAGTAGTAAAGTGTTGAAGTTGCCTGGAGGTGTTGTTTTGGAGCGGTTTTGAAGGAATATAGAGATGCACTTACTTTTACACCTGTTGGGAGTGCATTCCACATTGATGTGGCATAGAAAGAGACCAAAATATTGGTATTGGGACAACACTACAATAGAGTAACGCTGCAGCTCATACCTACCACAACTTAGAAGCAAATATTTTTTGGCGGCCCAACAATGGTTAAGAAACACTGATGTAAGGTATGCTATATCTGAGGATTTGTTCCATGTAGTTATTTAAAGTGTGTCACGACGGGAGCTGCTGTGTGCATGTCAGCAGGAAAAAAACTACTTTTCCACATCCTTGTTTTTTTGTTTACCAAACTTTCACAAGAAAGCATGGCAGCGAACGATTTACAACTCTTGAGTTTACAACTTTGAGTGACCCAGCAGAAACTGTGTACATAATTACCACTTCTGTGTTATTGTTGGCAAAAGAGTGTACGATTAAAATGGTTGAATAATGATGGGATACACAGGATCTTTCCCATGACGTGTAGAGGTTTTTATGCATTGCTTCTGTCGCTGTTTATGCGTGCAGCAGCGTATGATTGTGGTTTTGTCCGATGCTTGTCGGAAGTCGGTGTTCTTTTTGGCCACTCGTTTACAGCCATGAACCCAGAAAGAATGTTGCATGGAAAGCCATACAGGAGGAAGTGGCAGTGTGGTGGTTGAACGCTCGGCTTGGCGATTTTTGTTTACCCAACTTGCATTATACGGGATTACGCTTGTCAAAGTACTGTCAACAGGGATAGTGCGCCTCTCCTCCACACTGTCCTTGATCCTGCTGCCAAATCTGTGACTGAGTGAGAGCATGTGCGGATTAGCCATTCATTTAAGAGGCTCTGAAGGCGCGTATAGGCTGTGACTAACCGCAGCTCGCGGACTTTTGCGCACTTTGGATTCCTTGGGGCTAACCTGCGGAGTTGACGCTGTGTTGGATTTGCATGATGGAGTTATCTTGATGGGCTGTTTAGTTGAGGGGCAACAAATATATATATATATTTGTTTTTTATGTTGGCCTTTCAGCTGCACAAAATCTGCAAACTTTTGAAAACAGGTCAACATTTTTGTGTAAACACTGAAAATCATTGGTAAAGTATTTTAATAGGTCCTGTTACGTCAAACCAACTGTTCTTACTTATTGGTACCTGTTTTTGTGTATTTGGTATCTGCATAAGTCCTGAAAATTGAAACTCAAACCAAGGCGTTATTGTGGAAATCTTTATAGAATAATCTTGACTTTCAGGGACGGCGTGGCGCAGTGGGAGAGTGGCTGTGCGCAACCTGAGGGGCCCTGGTTCAAATCCCACCTAGTACCAACCTCGTCACGTCCGTTGTGTCCTGAGCAAGACACTTCACCCTTGCTCCTGATGGGTGCTGGTTGGCGCCTTGCATGGCAGCTCCCTCCATCAGTGTGTGAATATGTGTGTGAATGGGTAAATGTGGAAGTAGTGTCAAAGCGCTTTGAGTACTTTAAAGGTAGAAAAGCGCTATACAAGTACAACCCATTTATCATTTATTTATTTCATCATACTTCTGCCGAACGAGCCCTTTGGAATTAACAAAACCTGTGACGTTTTTTGTACCGGATTATCCATATATGGCAGAGGTGTCAAACATAAGGCGCACCACATCTGGCCAATGAAAGCTTTGAAATACCGTTGATTCCACACTACAAGCTTTGAAAATTGTAGTGAGTAAGACTTTTTTCCCTAAACTTTAAACCATGCGGCTTATACAAAACAGAGCGGCTAATTTATGGATATTTCTTTGCTAACGGCAATAATAAAAATAGTTTTAATAAAAAACACCAACAAAATCCAGCAAAAACACTTAAAGGGAATTTTATCGTTTTTAGTATGGTGCCATCTTTTGGGCAAATTAGCTCACTACATCGCTGTTTTTTTTTTTTCCCCAACCACCATGCAGTTCAGTCTTCGAGCCGTCCATAGCGTTCTGACTTTATGAATTCTTCACTCATCCTTTCAAGCAACATTTGTAAGTTTTACAATATAACTAAAAATGTTTATATTTACTTAACCGGCCCATGTGTGCTGTCTGTAGGAGTGCTTTCATGCATATTTGTACGTGCTATCGTAACCTAATTAGGCAAGCGTCAAAAACATTAGCTAATGTGTTAGCAAGTTTTACAAGTGTTTGTGTTAGTTTTATTAACTTACAAAAGCATTATTTTTTTTATTGTTTCAGTTTGCCAAATTCCTCAGTAAATTCACCAAAACGTCACCCTGGAGTTACTGAGTCTCTTTACCTGATTGGAGAGCTAATTTCCGCAGCTAGTGGGTCCATGACGATGACTTCTGTTTTGTTTGATCAACCATTTTACTGCTGTGTCTTTCGGTACGCCCTATAGCCTCAAACATTCTGGAGTGTGCGTCAGTAAAGTACTTAACCCCTTTTTACAAAATATATATGTTTCCTTTCAATTTTGACGGACGAAAAATACATATACTGCATGCAATTGCATACCTTTTAAACTTTGATTTCATCTAATAACGCATAATATTATTTTTCAGTTATTTAATAATATTACAAAAAAAATTCAAACATTTTTGTTACTTAAAATAAAAATAGGTATAATAAATATCTGCTTGACTATGATTTCAAAGCAAAGTATTCATAACATTTTACACTGTACTCTACAATGGAGGATGTATGTTTACGGTTAAAAAAAAGTGTCATCTTAGTTGCCAGAGTTTTACCATAAAAAAACTATAACACCATTTTCTATTTACATTATTTGCTGAAAAAAACCCCCTGTACATTTTAGGGTAAAATTGTAGCAACTGAGATTTTTTTTTTTTTTTTACTGCAAAAGCCATTTTTTTTAACAGTGTATGTATAAAATGTATACTGATCAAATGCATAAGCAACTAAATAATAAAGTGAATTCTTATACGCCTTAACAGCGGTGTCCTCTCAGTAAAAAAGGGTTTGACACCCCTGATACATAGCACAAATTTACCCAAAGTGCTTTGCGCGAGTCCGCCATTGTACTCCAAGGCTGCTGTTTCTTTTTTTTATTTTGCTGTCGTCTGTGTGGCAGACGGGCTCGTACATGCACATGCATCCTATGCTGTTTGTTGACTTTCTGGTGTCTTTACCCTGATGAGCACATTGCAGTGAGGGCAGGCGCTAACATGTTGATTAGCTTGACAGGTGACGGATGCTGGACCTTCAGACTCGGTCATCTATCCGCCTGCCTTGTCACATCCTCTGGTTCGGCTCTCGGGAAGCTGACAGAATGTCGACCTGGCCCGCAAATTCTGACAGATTTGATTTAAAGAATTAGTTAACCTTTATCATGTCAAAGCAGGGGGACGGACCCCCCTTTGTGCGTTGTATGCTAAACCCCAGGCTATGTTTTCTATTTCTTCTAGGCCTGCACTTGATTTACATGCAACATAATCATTTCTAAACGTGTTTGCATCAAAGTTCATGCCATTAATTGTTCCGTTGTTTATCAGAGACCTCATTTGCATAATCTAATTAAGATTCTATACTGCCGTATTGCATCAATCAATTAACTGATGAACCGAAGATGCTCTCAGACGTCGCTATCAAACATTTCATTTAAACCTAAAGGAGAGAATTAGCTGCAAGACCTAAAAGCCATAGTCCTGGTTTATTTGTTTGGCCATTTCTAAAAGTTACCTTGAAGAGCATCCTATGATGACAACTGTGTAATTTAACATGTTCAAAAAGGAGGAATAATTTAGGCTTATTTATTCCTACACGTTTTAATGTCTCAGCAATTACTGATAGTCTGTTGAGCAGAAACAACAATTGAGAGTGTTATTAATATAATTGATGTATAATGATATATGGTATCGGTCGGATATCAGCAAAAATATCAGTTTGGATGTAAAATGTCCAGCATAAATGCTCCGTTACATACAGGAAGTGGAACAAAAATAAGCACTGACTGAGCGCTGGCAGGAAATAAACACCAATTAAGGAAACATGACCAGACATGAACTGACAGATCGTCACATATACCTGTAGGTTACTATGAGCTAGCAGCTACACAACAGCTAAGCATATAATAACACTCAAGCTGGACATAGTTTATAAGTGTCCTCAATTGTATAATACTGCAGTCTAAATCACAACATTTGTCAATATAAACAAGTATCAAATAATTACAGTTGCGTGTTACTTACACATACAATGTCTCCAAGGTAGAAACGTATAAGAAAGTATCCAGTAACAAAAGTGTCCGCATCATTTGACGTACTGCATTATGATCTTGACTTAAGGAATTCTTGTGACCAGTAAGTGTCTCCAAAACAACAATTACCACTCCACTTCAACCTCAGTTAGTAATAAATAGGTTGGTGTTTTTTTTTTATACCTAATATTGTTCTCTGTTTGAGACATTTCACTTGATCAAACCTTTGATAACATTCCACACTACAAAATAATAAAAGTACGCATGATTTGTGCTGATATATCGAATCAATATTGGTAATGCTATTACACAAGGCTCCAATATTGGTACCATCAGAAGTGACATGGTCGGGACACACAATTAAAAAATAAATAATGATATCATTGTACTTAAAAATAATAATAATAATAAATATATATATACAAATCTCCTGACGATTGAGGGAACCCCTCATTAAACAGTTCTGTAGAGATGTAGATGTATATATATGTAGAGATGTGTGTGTATATATATATATATATATATATATATATATATATATATATACTGTATATATATATATATATATATATATATACAGTATATATATTTATTTGTTTTGAAATTTTTTTAAAGTACAATCGTTTGTTATAGGTAATAAAGAATTGTTAAAATTAAAATAAGTATATAGATAATATATTTCTAAAAACAACTAAATAATGAATTGAAAAAAATATTTATTAATTGTTGATTGGCGACACTAAATTGTCCCTAGTGTGTGAATGTGAGTGTGAATGTTGTCTGTCTAGGGACGGCGTGGCGCAGTGGAAGAGTGGCCGTGCGCAATCCGAGGGTCACTGGTTCAAATCCCACCTAGAACCAACCCTGTCACATCTGTTGTGTCCTGAGCAAGACACTTCACCCTTGCTCCTGATGGGTGCTGTTTGGTGCCTTGCATGGCAGCTCCCTCCATCAGTGTGTGAATGTGTGTGTGAATGGGTAAATGTGGAAGTAGTGTCAAAAGCGCTTTGAGTACCTTGAAGGTAGAAAAGCGCTATACAAGTACAACCCATTTATTTGTGTTGGCCCTGCGATGACGTGGCGACTTGTCCAGGGTGTACGCCGCCTTCTGCCCAAATGCAGCTGAGATAGGCTCCAGCACCCCCGCGATTCTGAACGGGACAAGCGGTAGGAAATCGATGGATAGATGGATTGAAAATTAAAGATGAACTAGATGAGGCAATTCCTGAAGGAATTGCGTGTGAATGTTCCAATGCTGAAGTTGAACTGAAATCCTGAATTTTTTTTAGAATTGTTGAAGTAGAGCACATCATTCATGTGGGGCAGTATAGCTCGGTTGGTAGAGTGGCCGTGCCAGCAACTTGAGGGTTGCAGGTTCGATCCCCGCTTCCGCCTTCCTAGTCAATGCCGTTGTGTCCTTGGGCAAGACACTTTTTTATTTATTTATTTTTTATTTTTTTATTTATTAAATCAACACAAAAACACACAAGATACACTTTCCATCAGTGCATCAACTGAAATCCTGAATTTTTTTTAGAATTGTTGAAGTAGAGCACATCATTCATGTGGGGCAGTATAGCTCGGTTGCTAGAGTGGCCATGCCAGCAACTTGGGGGTTGCAGGTTCGATTCCCGCTTCCGCCATCCTAGTCACTGCCGTTGTGTCCTTGGGCAAGACACTTTACCCACCTGCTCCCGGTGCCACCCACACTGGTTTAAATGTAACTTAGATATTGGGTATCACTATGTAAAGCGCTTTGAGTCACTAGAGAAAAGCGCTATATAAATATAATTCACTTCACTTCAACCCCCCAAAGAAAGCCCCTCCCTCCCCCATTCACACCCAGCCACACCCACTCACACAAAAAAGGGGTGTTTCTTTCTGCTACCAAAATGCTGGTTCCTACAACATATATAACACAGTCTGCAAGGGACACAGTCCCTGAAACACACATGATTGTGTGTGTCGCCGGTCCACTAACACTATCATTAATTACTATTTTTTATGTAATTGTTTTGTATGATTTTACTTTATTTTTTATCCCCCAAAAAATGTCATTGTTTTCCTTTTTTTAATCTCATTTTATTTTATTAAAAAAAAAAAATAAAAAAAAAAAAAACCTTATCTTCATCAGACCAGGTTGTTAATGAAATTAGACTTGTCTAAAAGGTTTTTAAAACCAGGTCCAGTCCAGACAATGTCAAAGTGGGCTCAGCAACACACACCCTCATCCATGTACAACAACAAAAATTAGGGAAACAACAGATTGCATATAAGTTATAAACAAAATTAAATTTTCATAAAAAGCATTTGTGTATAGTCCATATTATGTCCAAATCAGATTCAACGCACACCTTCATTTTGTACACTCAAAAATAGGGAACACAACAACAGATAGCATATATGTTGCTGTTGTTGCATATCTATAAACATTATTACATTTTCATAATAAGCCTTTAAAGATTTCCCATCTTTTTTCATGTTTTTGGGCATCATTATCGTTGTCAATCATGTATCTTTCTAAAGTTAAAAAATACTGAATAAATGTTTTAAAGAAAGTAATACTTTACCCACCTGCTCCCAGTGCCACCCACACTGGTTTAAATGTAACTTAGATATTGGGTTTCACTATGTAAAGCGCTTTGAGTCCCTTAAGGGAAAAAGCGCTATATAAATATAATTCACTTCACTTCATTCCCAAACAGGCTGAATATTTTGAAGTTGGAACAGTTTGAATCAGATGAAAAATGTGGGAGTTGTGGAACTTTGAAGAATGTATTATTGATTTCAATGGGGATTTCAGGAAAAGCGAGATTTTTTCCAGTTTTCCAGTCCGTTTTTTGTCCTGATTAAGAGGAATGTTTTGATGGTGAAACGGTTGAAATGCTCTGAAAAATGTGTAAGGAGTTGTCGCCAGAAAAAAGGGTGGAAATAGGGCTTTGGAAAGGCCTTGGAAAAAAGCCCATGTCAATTTCCAGGATGGTGGAATGTATTGAAGGTAGAATGGTTTGAATTGGTTGGAAAATGTGGAAATGGTAAATGTTTAAAAAATGGCCAATTCATTTTGAATGGGAAAAATGTCCCGGAAACCCTGGAATTCTGGGAAATCTGGGAATTTGGGGAATCTGTCAAGAGAAAGCCCGCGATTTTCGAGTAGGCTGAACAGTTGAAGTTGGAACTTCCTGAAGGAATTGCGTGTGAATGTTCCAATGCTGAAGTTGAACTCAAATCCTGAATTTTTTTTGGAATTGTTGAAGTAGAGCACATAATTCCCAAACAGGCTGAATATTTTGAAGTTGGAACAGTTTGAATTAGATGAAACATGTGGGAGTTGTGGAACTTTGAAGAATATCCCATTGATTTCAATGGCAATTTCCCCCAATTTTGGAATTTCAGGAAAAGCGAGAATTTTTCTGGTTTTCTAGTTCGTTTTTTGTCCTGATTAAGAGGAATGTTTTGATGGTGAAACGGTTGAAATGCTCTGAAAAATATGTAAGGAGTTGTCGCCAGAAAAAAGGGTGGAAATAGGGCTTTGGAAAGGCCTTGGAAAAAAGCCCATGTCAATTTCCAGGATGGTGGAATGTATTGAAGGTAGAATGGTTTAAATTGGTTGAAAAATGTGCAAATGGTGAATGTTTGAAAATTGGCCAATTCATTTAGAATGGGGAAAAATGTCCCGGAAAACCTGGAATACTGGGAAATCTGGGAATTTGGGGAATCTGTCAAGGGAAAGCCCGCGATTTTCGAGTAGGCTGAACAGTTGAGTTGGAACTTCCTGAAGGAATTGCGTGTGAATGTTCCAAAGCTGAAGTTGAAATGAAATCCTGAATTTTTTTTGGAATTGTTGAAGTAGAGCACATAATTCCCAAACAGGCTGAATATTTTGAAGTTGGAACAGTTTGAATTACATGAAACATGTGGGAGTTGTGGAACTTTGAAGAATATCGCTTTGATTTCAATGGGAATTTCCCCCAATTTGGGAATTTCAGGAAAAGCGAGAATTTTTCTAGTTTTCTAGTTTGTTTTTTGTCCTGATTGAGAGGAATGTTTTGATGGTGAAACGGTTGAAATGCTCTGAAAAATGTGTAAGGAGTTGTCGCCAGAAAACAGGGTGGAAATAGGGCTTTGGAAAGGCCTTGGAAAAAAGCCAATGTAAATATCCAGGATGGTGGAATGTATTGAAGGTAGAATGTATTGATGGTTTGCTGTCTTGGATCCGCTTGAACTGAACTCTCGCGGCTGTGTTGGAGCCACTATGGATTGAACTTTCACAGTATCATGTTAGACCCGCTCGACATCCATTGCTTTCGGTCCCCTAGAGGGGGGGGGGGGTTGCCCACATCTGAGGTCCTCTCCAAGGTTTCTCATAGTCAGCATTGTCACTGGCGTCCCACTGGATGTGAATTCTCCCTGCCCACTGGGTGTGAGTTTTCCTTGCCCTTTTGTGGGTTCTTCCGAGGATGTTGTAGTCGTAGTGGTTTGTACAGTCCTTTGAGACATTTGTGATTTGTGGCTATATAAATAAACATTGATTGATGGTTTGAATTGGTTGAAAAATGTGGAAATGGTGAATGTTTGAAAAATGGCCAATTCATTTTGAATGGGAAAAATGCCCCGGAAAACCTGGAATTCTGGGAAATCTGGGAATTTGGGGAATCTGTCAAGGGAAAGCCCGCGATTCTCGAATAGGCTGAACAGTTTGAAGTTAGAACGGTTTGACTCGGGTGAAAAATGTGGAAGGTAGAGCGCGCCAAAATCTGGAGAATAATAATAATAATAATAAATACATGAATTTTGGTGTAGAAAACCAAAACATTCACACAATAATAACATTAATGTGAATGTAATTTTAAACAATTAGACAGTATTACCATAGACACTTAGATTTATGAATGGCCAATTGTTTGAAAAAAAAAAATACATTACATTTGCAACAATCAAACTCTAACGCTGCAGGATCTTTCTCCACATCTGTTAAAATGAACACCGCCTGCTTTGCGACATTCCCCTCGGAGCGCCGTTTACAGCGGCAAACACAAAAGCGCGATCAGGCCTGAATGGAAAGACGATGGCTCTCAATGGTTGTTAAACATCTCGTCTTCCCTGTTAAGGTAAGTGGCTCACCCCTGGGATATTTGCCGGGGAAATTATACTCACTGATCACATTCCGCCAGGCGTGTTCTCAGGGAGAGAGCCGACACGGCGCGGGCCGAACGCTAGCCCGCACTCTCCCCCCCCCGCCCCCCCTTTCCTTTTTCACCGCTCGCCTAATAGTGAGTGACAGTCGACATTGTGGAGGGCTGCCGTGCGCTAAAGCCACAATAGGATTTGCATTGCATTTTGAGAATTGTCAAAGTGGACCGGCAGGCATCAGCGGAGGGAAGTGGAGGTGACACAGCCAATTAGCGTCAAAGGGCCAGAGGAGGTGCATGGTAGAACATTTAAATAATCTTAGTTTGAAATGTCCAAAAACAGCGACCTGCACTTTTACTGAACCGCCTGGTGAAAAGTTACAAGTTTAAACTTTTGTGGTAGGGTGGGCCTAAAAATACATGTCCTTAAAAGTCTTTAGGTTGGTCATTTTGCTTCATGTCCACTGACGCCTTAAATAATCATATCACAACAAATGTTCCCAAATCAGTAACTTGTATGGGTCAATATTTCTTTTCTGTTCTACATGGTAGTGTGCTGGGGGGGCAGTACAGCTCCAGACTTGAGAAACTGATCAGGCGGGCCGGTTCTACAATCGGAATGAAACTGGACACACTGGTGAGGGTGGCAGAGAAGAAGACTGTTGACAAACTAGTGAGCATCCTGGATGATGCCAGTCACCCGCTGCATAGCGTTATCAGTAGCCAGAGGAGCCTGTTCAGTGCTAGATTGCTTCATCCCAAGTGCAGGACTAATGGACTCAAAAACTCCTTTGTCCCACACGCCATTAGACTGTACAACTCCTCTCTGGGACGGGGGACGGGCGGTACTAGGATGACAGGGGATGCAAAACAATAACAGTGCAATACGTTTTCATAACATGGTCACTACTGCCTACTTTGTCTTGTTATATTCTTATTTTACTGTTATATTTTTATTCCAATTGTTGCTTCACGGTGGCAGAGGGGTTAGTGCGTCTGCCTCACAATACGAAGGTCCTGCAGTCCTGGGTTCAAATCCAGCCTTGGGATCTTTCTGTGTGGAGTTTGCATGTTCTCCCCGTGAATGCGTGGGTTCCCTCCGGGTACTCCGGCTTCCTCCCACTTCCAAAGACATGCACCTGGGGATAGGTTGATTGGCAACACTAAATTGGGCCTAGTGTGTGAATGTTGTCTGTCTATCTGTGTTGGCCCTGCGATGAGGTGGCGACTTGTCCAGGGTGTACCCCGCCTTTCGCCCGATTGTAGCTGAGATAGGCGCCAGCGCCCCCCGCGACCCCGAAAGGGTATAAGTGGTAGAAAATGGATGGATGGATGTTGCTTTTTAGTTTTTCTTCTTATTGTAATATTCTCTATTTTGTTTCCATTTAAACCCCCATTATTTACTTTTGACTTTTATTTAAATTGATCTCAACTCTGTACACTGCTGCTGGAATTTTAATTTTCCTGAAGGAACTCTCCTGAAGGAATCAATAAAGTACTATCTATCTATCTATCTATCTATCTATCTATCTATCTATCTATCTATCTATCTATCTATCTATCTATCTATCTATCTATCTATCTATCTATCTATCTATCGATCTATCGATATAAAGAACCTAGTTACATTGGGGCAAAAAAGTATTTAGTCAGCCACCGATTGTGCAAGTTCTCCCACTTAAAATGATGACAGAGGTCTGTAATTTTCATCATAGCTACACGTCAACTGTGAGAGACAGAATGTGAAAAAAAAATCCAGGAATTCACATTGTAGGATTTATAAATAATTTATTTGTAAATGATGGTGGAAAATAAGTATTTGGTCAACCATTCAAAGCTCTCACTGATGGAAGGAGGTTTTGGCTCAAAATCTCACAATACATGGCCCCATTCATTCTTTCCTTAACACGGATCAATTGTCTTGTCCCCTTAGCAGAAAAACAGCCCCAAAGCATGATGTTTCCACCCCCATGCTTCACGTTAGGCATGGTGTTCTTAGAACTCAGTATTCTTCTTCCTCCAAACACGACGAGTTGAGTTTATACCAAAATGGATACATGGATGATACAGCAGAGGATTGGGAGAATGTCATGTGGTCAGATGAAACCAAAATAGAACTTTTTGGTATAAACTCAACTCGTCGTGTTTGGAGGAAGAATAATACTGAGTTGCAATGGCATTTCCACAATGTGTGGCGGGCCACTAAACACTTAGCTGCGGGCCGCAAATGGCCCCCGGGCCGCACTTTGAATGCCCCTGTTCTAACTGATCTTTTTTGTAACACCGTCAAGACTTTTGACCTGTGAATAAAATCAATACTAAGCATTTTTTTTTTAAACAAATAGGTACACAGGAAGGAATATAAAACAGGCAATTCTGGTCAATGAGCCAAATAATGAACAGCTAAGGATATAACAATTACTTGTAAAATGATACACTGCAGTAAGATTTCTGTTGGTTAGTATTACCGTTTAACGGGGCTGTCTGCAGCATATACACAGATGCCTAGAGGGTGACAACTTTATTATAGTTAATTTTACACACTACATCCCCACAATCTTATGGCGTCTCGTATGTAATTACAAACGTACGTAACACATGCATGTGCATTAGATTTAGGTGTTGTTGGTTAATAATAACAATTTGGATAGCTAGCTTTAGCTGTCATTAAATATATATTCTATCGTAACAACATGACTGCAAATTGTTTGTTGCCTCTCTCGGACAGTTTTCATATGTGTGCACGCTCCCTGTGCTTAGTTGTTGGCGAGACCGGGTGAGTGACAGGTGTAAACACCGGTCATTTTATTCGGGTCGGTAAACATTTTTATTACATGAACTTTGTAATTGTGAGAAATATGGACCGTTTTAATACAAATATTTTCTGTTAACTAAACCACTAACCACTACTGGGTGGTGGTCTTGTGAGATTGTTTAATTTGAAAAATGTTACTGTGAGGGAGTCGCAAACAGCACTTTTAATTTGTGTGAAACCGTGTTTGATTACCACACCTTTGCCCTACCCAACATGCTCGCTGTGGGGGACGTTTATTAACAGCTACTCAAGGCATATCTTCACCCCGGAATTTTGGAAATTAATGCGTCGTGTACGCTTAAAATTAAAGATGTCTGATAATGGCTTTTTTGCCGATATCTGATATTCCGATATTGTCCAACTCTTAATTACCGATTCCGATATCAACCGATATATACAGTCGTGAAATAAACACATTATTATGCCTAATTTTTTCTTGTGATGCCCCGCTGGATGCATTAAACAATGTAACAAGGTTTTCCAAAATAAATCAATTCAGGTTATGGAAAAAAAAGGCCAACATGGCACTGCCTTATTTATTATTGAAGTCACAAAGTGCATTATTTTTTTAACGTGCCTCCAAACAGCAGCATGGAATTAGGGAAATGCTCTCCCTGAAAGAGCATGAGGAGGTTGAGGTGGGGGGATAAGCGGGGGGTGTACATTGTAGCGTCCCGGAAGAGTTAGAGCTGCAAGGGGTTCTGGGTATTTGTTCTGTTATGTCTATGTTGTGTTACGGTGCGGATGTTCTCCCGAAATGTGTTTGTCATTCTTGTTTGGTGTGGCTTCACAGTGTGGCGGATATTTGTAACAGTGTTAAAGTTGTTTATGCGGCCACCCTCAGTGTGACCTGTATGGCTGTTGACCAAGTATGCCTTGCATTCACTTGCTACTGTGAAAAGGCCGGAACGCAAAGGCAGTGCCTTTAAGGTTTATTGGCGCTCTTTACTTCTCCTTACGTCCGTGTACCACACCGTACAGCGGCATTTAAAAAAATCATCAATGTTACTTTTTGAAACCGATACCGATAATTTGGGATATTACATTTTAAAGTATTTATCGGCCGATAATTTCGGCAGTCCGACATATCGGAAATGTCTACTTAAAATGATCGAAATACGTAAATATTAAATGTTATTATAAAAATGCCTGTTATTATATTACATATATAATTACATTGTGTATATAAAACAATGATGGAGGGGTTCGGATGTTTTTTTTAGGGGCTCTAGAAGTGGAATTGCACGGCTCTCATACGCTCAATTTTAAGCGGACTTTTGATCGAGTTCATTTAATATGCAGAATGCATAAAATAAAAATCATCCGTCGTCTTGTCTTTCATAATGATTGTGAACGATATGCAACATTTTTAAAAAGTGCAGTTCCCCTTTAAACATGATACTGGAACTGATAAAGCATGTTGGATGTGGTATCTGAACCGAGGATGTCGTTTTGGCTTGTGCAGCCCTTTGAGACACTTGGGATTTAGGGCTATATAAATAAACATTGATTGATTGATTGATTGATGTTCTGTGTGGTCTGATATCGCATCGTAGCCTCCCTTTAGGGGGGTCTGCCCCAATTTTTGAGAAAAACTGCCCTAACCCACCTACAGTAATATCCCCTTAATGATGTGTTTATTAAAATCTACATCACGGCTATGTTTTCATGTTATTAGATATAATTCTTCGTTTTGCGCTGATAATGATTCATTATTGTTCACATGTATTATTTTCTTTATATTTTTCATGCCGCTGCAGTTTACTGGAAGTCTTCAGGGACTCCTCCTTACACTCTTCTGTATTTAACATAATATAATTTTTTTCCCCACATTTCTTGACATTTCCCAGTAAATAAAGCAACAAACCTAATGACAGATGGCAAACATGTAGAAAGTCGTTCAATATGGTGCTGATCCAAATCAAGATTGCGAGGCCTTTGGCAGAAGTTTGCGCTCTACTGAGGCCTATTGTCATTTATATTATTTAAAAGTCAGCCAAGTTTATGAAAAATGTCTGCGGGGCTTTTTCGAAATAGTAGCAAGTAAAAGAGTGCCGGGAAATGAAATGAGACGAGGTTGGAATGCAATAAGGAAGCCAAAACCACATGGAAGAAATACAGCCATGGATGTTTTTTGGTATCCCGTTTCAACCACGGGCTT